>NW_027287729.1:0-79000 GCF_047511675.1 Marmota flaviventris
TTGAAATCATTCTTTCTGTTAATCCTGACCTTAATTATATAACTTATATGATGGCTTTATTTAAAGCTTCTGAAAATTTGTCTCCTTGCTGGCAAGTAATTCCAAATAGTGTGCATAAGCACCATTCAGACATGTGTCAGTAAAGATTAGTAAAGATAAAGATCCATGAAAGGAGCCATGGGAAATAGTTGCATGGGCCTGGATATCCCAAGGAAAGAACAGTTGGTGGAATGAAATGGAATACTTCCTCCTAGGTCCATGGTGTGGATGGTTTGAAAAATCTCAAAAGATTTCAAGGACAACATCAAGGGCAATCTGGCAGGAATCTGAACCAGTGCCCAGAACCATCACTTCTATTGGGAAGAATGGACCCCTCCAGATCAGGAAGCAGAGGTAGCCTTCACGCCTAGTAGCTTTGAGGAAGCAGAGTCCTGGGCATTTATATTCTCTGACCAGTCTCTATGGGAATAAAGCAACAGAGAAGAGATCGAGCTAGAGAGGAAAAGGTATATGGGAATTGGAATACAGGAGCAATGGGATATAAAGTCAATTTCTAGGGTCAGGAAGAAAAAGGTCGGTAGTTATGTGACAGAAAACTATTTGCTTGTTATGAGAGATTTTCTAACACAAAGAGATTCAGATCATAACTACCATATAGAGAATGCCAAATGTTTTATAGGAACTATGCTGGCTTTGGTATAAAATCACTAACTTTCATGGCAATTCTATAAAGGAAGATTTTATCCACATTTTACAGATGAGGAGATTGACTGCCAGAGAAGTCAGATTACTTCCTGAAAGTCGTATAAGCACTGGATCTATAATTTGGACACACGCATATCTAATCTAAAACCTGTATTCTATACGATGTTTTCTGTCAACACTGGCATGACCTCTCTAACCTTTCATCAAGGAAGACTGTTGTCCCTAAGTACTCCATAGTACTTGAAAGGACATCCCAATAATTAAGTTTTATCTGGATCAAAAGGTAGCATTAAAAAAAAAAAAAAAGCTTTCCTGGCTAACTTAAATCATTTGAAACTTGGTGTGAATTAGGGGACAAAAACCAAATAAAACTAATTAAACTAGCAGGGTGAAGCAGCTGGACAAATCCTTTAAGGATGGGAAATGTAAGGGAGGTAACGTTGGAAATGGATGAGCAGGATTGAGGTACTAAGTGCTGCAGGCCAGGATTTGCTTGACAGGGTACCAAAGGGTGCGAGAGGGTCTTTCAAGGCACTGTCAACTACTTTGGGATTTTAATGCTGGCAGCACTAATCAGACAGGCAGCTCCTTCCCTTTTTGTATAGAAGTGGCTATAGCGCTGTAGGTCATGGTTGGGAGCTCCCACTCACCCTTTGCTAAAACTAAGAAAACCTAGTGCATGTGAGTTGGGAGAGGTTTGACCAGAATCAGCTTCTGTAATCAAAGGAACCTTTTTCTGAATGAGGGATCTGGTGCTCCTATGTCCTTGCTTGTTGCTTCCTCCCACATAAAAGAGGTACTGACTCATGCCTTATTCTAGTGTGAACGCAGGCAGCTTGCAGGAACAGATGAATGCGAGTAGAGTAAGGCAGCCATTCTCAGTGTGGTCTGCAGACCTGTGGAGTGCCTATGACATTTTAAGGGTCCTCAGGGTCAAAACTGTTTTCATAGCAATAAGACATTCTTTTCCAGTTTTACTGCTTTGCCATTGGCACTGAACTTGCAAAAACATTGGTGCATAAAACTGCTAATGACTGAGCATTAATCAAAGCAGGGGTCAGAGCACCAACCTGCACTAGTGATCAATGTGTTCTTTACTACCAGACACAGTAGAAGAAAATGTTTCCAGGAGGTCTGGGGTTGTGGCTCAGAGGTAGAGTGCACACTTAGCATGCGTGAGGCACTGAGTTCAATCCTCAGCACCACATAAAGTAAAATAAAGATATTGTGTCCACCTAGAACTAAAAAATAAATATATTTTTAAAAAATGTTTCCAGGAAGTACTGCAAATTATTACCTTATTAAATTTCTACATAATAAGTATATGTCATTTTACTGTTGTGTGATGAGGAAAGTATGCATGAAGTGTTGACGGCTCGCAGCACTGTGGCTTCTCATGGTAAAGCACTGTGTGCTTGGTAGTTTGAGTTGCAAAACAACTACCTGCTTTTTTGGTAGAGCATCATATGTATGCTTAAAAGAATGAGGCTGGCAGTCAGACTAGGATTATTCAGATATGGGTATTTGTCAGACATTCCCCCCAAAAGGATCAAAGTGAGTCTGTCACTTCAAGGAGAATAACTGATAGCATTTGCTGCGGTGCTCAAACTTGAGCTTTTAAGTCAATATTAGAATATTGAAAGTTTTATCTGCCTTGCAACGTCAATTGTTTCTTAATACTTTTCTGATGAGATTGACAATAATATTGAGTGTAATTTTTTTTTCTTTTTGGTACTGGGGATTGAACTCAGGGGCACTCAACCACTGAGCCACATCCCCAGCCCTGTTTTGTATTTTATTTAGAGACAGTGTCTCACTGAGTTGCTTAGTGCCTCACTTTTTGCTTAGGCTGACTTTGAACTTGTGATCCTCCTGCCTCAGCCTCCCCAGCCACTGGGATTACAGGCGTGCGCCACTGCACCTGGCTTGAATGTAATTTTAAATATTTTATATTGAATTATGCCAACATTTGAAATATCTGCATAACTTAATAAATGAATATTTTCTAAGCGATCAATGTATGATCTTAAAAATGCCATTCAAAGTAAAGGATACACCAGGGAATTTTAATGTGACAGAGTACAAAAAAACTCATCCATATGGTTTCAGATCCCACATTGCAACTAACCATTAATCAGCTACTATTTGTGGAATTTTGGGGTGGTATCAAAGGAAAATATATATAATTGCCTGAAAAACAATCTATTAAATATTCCTTCTTTCTCCAATTTCCTTTCCATGTGACTGAATTTTCTCTAGACTACTACCCAAACAACACATATCACAACAAAGTCAATGCAGAACATGTGATAGACTCTGCCTATATTCTATAAAGCCAGATACTAATAAAATGTAAAAAATATAGAACAATTCCAGTTTTCTCACTGCATTTGTTTTAGAAAATTACTTATTTTTATTAAAATATATTATTTATATTAACATGTGATTTATTAATTTTGTCAATTAATAAATATTTTAAGTGTTGGGCTGGAGTAGTGGCTCAGAGGTAGAGTACTCGCCCAGCGTGCTTGCCTATCATGAGTGAGGCACTGGGTTCAATCCTCAGCACCACATAAAAATAAAGATATTGTGTCCATATATAACTAAAAAATAAATGTTAAAAAAGAGTAGTGTAGACTAATTTTTTAAAAAAATATTTATTTTTTAGTTTTATGTGGATACAATATCTTTATTTTTTATTTTTATGTGGTGTTGAGGATTGAACCCAGCGCCCTGCACATGCCATATGAGCATGCTACCGCTTGGGCCACATCCCTAGCCCCTAGACTAATTTTAATAAAAAATATTTTAAGTGTCTCAATTTTTATTTGTAATACAGAAAGTATGAATGGCTATGATCCATACTTAAAGGTCCTCAATAATTGCCTAAGACTATAAAGGGATACTGAGACCAAAAGATTATCTGTTCTAAGAAAAGTAGGAAGTGTATTAATCAACACACTGTTAATTCTGTGAGGTTTATTTGTGAAAACAAATCGGAGGAACACCATTCAACATGTGCTTTGGGTCCTAGCCACTCAGGAGAGATATCTGATATAGTCCATATCCTCAAAGACCTTCCAGTTATTGAGCTGGACTTGCCGATTAGTTCTGAGGGCTGGTTTCATGAAGATACACCTCCTTTATCTGTTTCTGCTTGGTTCCAGAACCCTCTATAGGCATGATTTTATCAGTCTTGGCTACTTAATCTCTCCAATGCATGAATCAGCAGGTATTGAAGAACCTTCTGATCAATTTATAGGGTATTTGCTATAGAATCAGATGGGTGCACTTACTCATTCAGAATATTTATTGAGTGTCTGCTAGTTGCTAGGCTGTGTACTAAGCACTGGAAATACAGTAGTGTAGGTGTGGTTGCTGCTCTAATGGAATTAGACTTGTTTGTTTGTTCCCATCAACTTTTCCTTTATCTTCTTTTAGACTTGAGCATCTGTGGCACTCAGTGAGGTGTGCTGCCTAACTGGATGGGTAATGGAGTAATTGTCCACAGAGTTCCTATATTTGCAGTAGTGTCATCTGTTAAGGAAGTTGTCATGCCAGGGAAATTCCCTCACCATCCTGTTATTTTCTTCTTCTTTTGGGCTGTATTTTGGACCAGTCTATGTACACTAAGGTGATTAATTGAGAACAACCATCAAGGTCAACTTGCATTTACAAATATTGGTATTGGAGACAGGAACTCAGCACCCGGAAGGCATGACATCAATGCCTATCTTTGTGGGAAGCACTAATAGTCATAAATGCTGTTCTTACCAGGAACTTACACATTTTCCTATTTAACCTTCAAAATGCCATCAATGTGGTAGGTGGTGATTTCACCTTCTTATGATGAGGAAACCAAACATAGAAAAGTACTAATATTCAGGATGGTTGGCTTCCTAATGAACCATTGGTAATTCCTGGTCCCGCCCCCTACTTCCTTTGAATGTCTCATGACATGACCTGCCTGCTTTATGTTTGATGTTCATGGTATTGGTACAGTGATCAGTGTTCCTGGATTTCATGATAATTGTTGCAATTGGAGGTTGTGCAATCTGCCACCATGCCAGCTATGTCACAGCCATCCCCTGGATGAGCTGCCACACACATGGCGGCTTGCTGATACAGGAAACCTTTGGATGTCTTTGCTTTGGATGTCTCCCTGGTGGCTTTGATCTAAGAAACATACAGCATCATCAATGTAGTTATCTTAATTTTGTCTGGTAGCAATTGCCATTCTGTAGCTATCAATGTGGGAAAAAACACATAAGTTTTAGAGGATTTTTTTTTATTTTTATTTTTAAGTTGGTCCAGCTTTATTGAAATCTGTTATAGAAGACAATTCAAATAAGAATCACAGTCTTTGGTTTTAAGGCCTGTAGAATCTGAGTTTTTTCACTATGCAAGAATACAAAATATTAGTTTAAACTACAGTGTAAAAACATTCTAAAAATGAATACTATGTCCTGATTAAATGTTTGCAAATGGTTTATTCCTAAGCACTTAACAAGTGTTATACCTCTTTATAAAAAATTCAAACAAACAGTTTGGAATTTAATGAGAAAACCCACATTTATTGTAACATGAAAGCTGTTCATGTTCAGCCCCAATTTTCACAAACTACTGGAAGATACTTTGAAAAATAATTCACATTTTTTCATATCAGGGAAAATTATACTCACATATAATATCAGAAATCATCTCTTGCCTTACAAATGTAAAATAAATTCTCTCGAATCCCCTGGCTTGAGCCACAGTATGGACAGTTTGGGAAAAATAAAACAGACTTCAGTATGAGAAGTAGCTGAAATAGACACTTTCTTTAGGAAGCATACCTCTGTTTTTGTAAAGTATTCTCTCAATCATCAAGCTCTTCTAAAAAGAACCCATTCTATTCCCAAGACTAATTAAAATGGAAAGAATAAATCTGATGGCCCTTACAGCACACTTTGTCAAGTCAAGGCAATCCCTTAACTCACATTTCCTACTAATAGCGTCTTCTCCCACTCACTACACCCACTAGAATATGTGAGGTTCTCTATTACAAATCCTTACTTCTTGTTGTTGCTAGCTTTAGGTAAACATCTTTTGAAAAAATGTGTATAATTCTTCAAACCCTGTACCTAGTTTCTGAATATGTAAGGAATGGAAGCGGGACATGTCCCTGAGACCATCTCAGGTTTACTTACTTCTATGCCAACTATTTAGGAAGGTCCCTTGACCCTTTAGAGATTAGAATTCAACATTGAAAACAAAGTCATTCAGTTGTCAAACACCTGTTGCTAATTTAGGACAAAGCTATACCACATAGCAAAATTTCATTTATTAAATTTTATCTCATGTAAACTTAAATTTTAAAAAATAATCATTCCAGGCCCCAATGTAGATCATGAACCTATTTAAGACACAAACATGGTAAAACAAGTTTTTACATTTTTCCATCTTCCTTTAAAAAGTGTGGCATTTTTGACCAATAGAATAATCAACATTATAAATCAAACCTGTTGCTAAGGAACACTTTGTGTGTGGGGGGGGTGGGGGTGGGGGGGTGTTTCTGGGGATCAAACCAGGGTCTTGCACATGTGAAGTAGGCACTGTATCTGAGCCACATCCCCAGAGAACACAATTTTAGACCTAGTAACAGAAAATCATCTGGTAATTTGACACATGACCAATATTCTAAGACTAGAATTAAAGGCATTCTTTTGTATTCTGTCCTTTAATAATTTTCAGTGGAAACCATGTAAAGGCTTCCAGCTCAGAAGAGACATTGATCAGACTGTGGGTAATGTTCTTCAACAAACAACAGGCCAGTGGAGGGAATTTTGCACTGATGGGCTCTCACCATTCACTGCTTTTGTGCCAGCTTTCCATAGCCACCTCTCCCAGCATCATAGTCTTGTTGACACTCATCTGGAACCTGGCCACCTGATCGCCCACGTCCATACTGTCTGCCCTCCTTAAAACCTGCATCCCAGTCTGTGCGAATGATCCGGTCATCCAGACGTGTTCCATTTATATACCACATGGCATTTTCTGCATCTGCTCTTGAATAGTATTCCACAAAACAGAATCCACATGCTGTTTTTTTTACTTTATCCAGACCCAAAATTATCTTCTTTATGTCACCACTTTTGCTGAAGAGTTCATAAATTTGTTCTTCAATTGTGTAAAAAGAAAGATTTCCAACATACAATGTACAGCTTTTCTTCAGTAATTTTTCTTGTTCTTCATTGTCACCCCGGAAGTGCTGGTCCCCGTACTGGCTCAGCTCCACATAGGAGTCGCTGCGCAGCGCCTTCAGGAGGCCACCTGACATAGTGCAGAGAGCAAGTTTTAGAGGATTTGTATGATAGTTTGCCAAAAGTGTATATCTCTGTATGCCACATGTCACTATCCTGGGGGTTCTGATGTATATCGTCCTTGACTCCTGGCTGCTTATGGAAAATATAGCTTTAATGCCTTCAGCAAGAGGAAGGGGAACTGATATTTGACCACTGTTAGTACTTTTATATCTTTTTTATGTCCGTGCCTTACATTCTCAGTCAATCTTCACAACAACCTTGAGTTGTTATTGGATTTACTTCTGTTTTACAAGTGAGGAGGCAGAAGCTCAGCATTTGAGTAACTTACAAGCTCAGCCTGTTTGCATTCCCAGTTGCCTCCTCAGGGATTGCTTTCCTTAAATAACTCAACAAATAGAGGTGCTCTAGGCCAACAAATAGAGGTGCTCTAGGCCAGCTCCCACCTCACCATTCTGGTACTGATGTTTACTCATCTAGCAGATGTGTTTTGGCCATCTATGTGCCAAGTACTGGCAGGAGAGAAGAGATTTGAATAAAGCACAACCTCCTTCTTTTGTTTTTTGCTTTTGTGTTGCTGGAGATTAAACCCAGGGCCTTGCATGCTGAACTACATCCCCATGCCATTCCATGCCATGCCATTCCATGTAGTGTATTGCTAAATTGCTTGGAATGGCCTCAAACTTGTGATTCTTCTGCCTCAGACTCAAGTAGCTGGCATGCAAGCATGCACACCTGATCACAACCTCATTCTTAATGATGATTCTGCTTCTTTGCATCTGCTTTTCTTGTAATTTAGTGCAATCTGGCATCTGTAAAGGCTGTAGAATAACAGCTGCAGGAAGATGTTGGATAGATGTTTTATCAGGGGGTCAAAGGTAATGGAGGAGGAATTCATGGCTGAAAACAGAAACAAGTTAGAAAATATCATGGCTTGTTCATTTAGAATGAATCTCATCAAGAGGGCTTGGTAGATAGAATGATGAGATCCAAGAGTTAAAAAGTATAGAGGCTTTATCCTACAGGAAGTGGGGAGCATGGGAGGTTGTTCTGCTTATTGGTATTGTCTGTAAAATTATTTGTTTTTATAAAACTTGGAGACTACAGTAAAATCACATATAATCACACCTAGAGACAACCACTATTAGTATTCTTGTGTCTCTTTTGTGTATTCTGTGTTCTGTTTTGTTACTTAATAAATATTTTTTATATTATTACAAGTCCTTAATAGTTTTCCCAGTAACTATAAAATTCCATATATTTATTTAGCTATTTGAACATTCTGCTGCCAATTTGTTTTTTGCTGTGACAGAATAACAGGTTAGAAATACTTTTCTTGCACATAAAAGTTTTGCTGCATTGATACTTATTTTCTTGGGACAGGTTTGTAGGTGTTTGTAGGTCAGAGTATGAACTTTCTAAAGAGTTCTAGAGCCTTTGAAATGGGATGTACTTATTGGTAACTCTACAAGCTCAATGATTTTCCTGTACTTAATGAGTAGTAAGAAATAACTATAGGTTTTTAAAAGTTATTGCTTGCCACTTGAGAAGTTAAAAATGTTTATTTTGTGTTTCTCTATTAATGAAGTAAGACATTTTTCCCATATGCTGTGTAACATGGTTTAAGCTGTATTTCACATGTAGTATTTCATTATCTGAATTGTCTATTCACATTCCTCATGGAGTAATAGTAATAGGAAGAAACCCTTGTAAAGCAGTTTCTATGAGCCACTGCTCTAAGCACTTTAAAAATTAATTTAAACAGATAGATGTTGCTGTTATCTCATTTCACAGATGAATAAATGAACACATACAGAGGTTAGATAAATTGCTTAAAGTCATGCAGTCTGTAAGTGACAGAGCCCAAACTTGAAACTGAGGGATCTGGCTCCAAAGTCCAGGTTCCTAATCAATGCTGAACTGTTCTCTATTGTAATCTGAGTTTCTGTTCTTGTTAGTCATGGTGCCACCCACTAACTCCTACACACACACACCAGGCTGCTTCTGCTTCCTAGGACTACATTAGTAATGTTCATGGAAATAATTTCTGCACTCATTTACACCCCAGTGTGTGCTCTGCTCCTATATCAGTGGACCAAGAGGAGCAAACAACAATGATTATGATTATGTAGCATTTATATAGGAATCTGTACATTTTACCTCTACTCAGGTACATTCTGGCTTTGCAATAAATATGAGGAAGTGGGAAAGCTGATTATCCATTTAAGAAAACAATAAATATATTTCATACAAGGATTTCTCTTGAATAGGAAGTAGAAAATATATTTGTATCTTGTAGGCATGAGTTCATTTCCATGCCAAGAGGGAATAGTTCACCCTGTGGTTGAGTTCTTAGAATCAAATAGGATAATGTTTGTAAGACATCTGACAGTGTTTAATGCCCTTTCCTCAATATAATGAGATATGAAAAGGATAGATTTTAAGGTTTTTCAAGGTAAGATAAATCTCTGGTTAATTGTCATTCCAGTCAGTTGTTGTTTTTATCCTTTCAAAAATATTTGAGGGCCTACTCTTACCCATAAGTGGCATGAGTCCTGCCTTCCATGGGCTCATGATCTGTTGTGGGTCATTAGTCATAGTCACCACAAGTAGAGAGCTCTGCTCCTCTGTGCCTTTGTTTCCTCATCTAAAACATGGAGATCTAATAAGGATACATATAAAATGCTCATCATAGTTCCTGACACACAGTCAGTGCACAGTCGTAGCTGCTAAGTCATGGAATATTATGCAGCCATTAGAAATGATTCATAGAGAGTTTTAATAGCATGGGAAATTTCCTATACTATAATGTTTAATGAAAAAAGCAAAAGAGTTTAAAATAATATTTTGTAAAATAGTCACATGTGGTTTTAAAGAGCATAGGAAGGGCTGGAAAATGCATAAGATATTAATATTTGTGCATCTATCTCATGGTGTGATAGACACTGAATAAACACAGGTGAATAAGATCTGATTCCTCCTTAGGAGAAAGTTTTAATGGGGAGATGGACAATCACAATCTAGCGTTTAATGAAGGGGAGGGAGAAGTCAAGGTGCTGCTCAGGTTTCTGTCATGAAGAAGGGTAGATGACGGTAGCTATTATTCATGGAGAGAGGAAACAGAATTAGATTACAGAGGGTAATGATTTTGGTTTGGGATAGTATCTGTGATCATCCAAGGTGGGTATATAGGCCAGTGACTGTGTAGGTATGGATGAGCTGTAGATGCAGGTTTAGGAAGGTTTAATCTATGAGTAGAACTTCAAGTTTGGGAACAAATAAGAGAACTCTAGGAAAGTCTGTGAACAAGAGCCCCAGATCTTCTTTGCATCCGGAAGGTGAGATTCTTCTGAAAGACAAGTTTGTTTCTCTCTCTCTCTCTCTCTCTCTCTCTCTCTCTCTTCCTTCCCTTCCCTTCTTTTCCCCTTCCTTCCTTCATTTCTTCTTTCTTTCTTTCCCTATAATGTAAATATGTTTCCTAAATGTAATGTAATTGTTTCAGTTACATTTAGGTTTGGTCACATGTGGCAGCAAACACAAATAAAAATGGCTTAGCCTAGACGTAAGTGCATTTCTCTTACCTAAAATAAATCCAGCTAGCAGTCCTGTCCAGGGGTTATGTGACACTCCGAGGCCTGGTCCAGAGTTTTGTCCTCCTGTTTTCATGTTCCAGGTATAGAAGGTCATGATTTGCTCTAGAGGGTAATGATTTGGTTTTGGATAACATGTTGTGATCATCTAAGGTGGGTATATAGGCCAGTGAGTGTGCAGGTATTTTTTTCCCCATATTATGCTCTAAAGCCCAAACTCTCTGCCTCAGTTGGAAGAGAAGCTGGAGGAGCGCATACCCTTTCCATGCAAGAATATTTCTCTGATGTTGAATGTAACAGTTTGCTTATTTCTTGGCCAGAATGTAGTCACTTATATATATGTATGTGTCACCAGTGGCCTGTGTGGGGAGGGAATAGGTAGCCCTTGGAGGTGTGGGCTGGCAAGAAATAAAAGGTTGAAAGGTAATATCAAAAAATAGAGCAAAATTTTTTTAAAAAAAGTTTTTCTTTTTTTTTTTAAGTGAGGCTTTGATGGGTGGAAAAGATCTGATGGGTCTGACCCTAACAAAGGAGAAAAGCCCCATAAAGGTTTATTTGAGGTGAAACATATCAAGGAATTTACTGTGATGAGGTTCCTCAAGGTAAACAAGAAGCAAGCCATGGTGGGCAAGTAGCCTGAGTGGGGACTTACCACTTGTGCAGTCATTCTTTCTCCTCCAGGCAGCTGGCGCAACCCGGATAGTTGGGCACTGGTGTCTCTCTCCACTTCTGGGGAGTTGCATTTGAACCTAGGGCTGTCTGAGCCAATAAATTCTGTGATATCACAGAATTCTTTTTGAGCAGGATGTTTTCTAAGGCAACAAAGCAGTCTCAGATTGGTGAGATCACACCAAGAGTTCTCTGAAGGGTGCCCCTCCACTTAGAGATGGCTTAGACACGCCCACAGTTCATTCACAGCTCTGTGTGTGTGTGTGTGTGTGTGTGTATCTGAATATGTATATACACACACACACATACACACACATGCTGAAAGCAGACTTGGAAATGAAATCTTCATTTCTTTATTTTAGGAAATCAATGGCCTAGAGTTTAGTTTGTGATGCCAATTACATTTTGTTTTTCCTGTGGAACAGCTGAGATTGGTTCATCTGAAAAAATTAGCACAGTAATTTCAATTACACATTATATGTGTCTCTAATTTAAACCATAAGTATAAGCCAGGGGGAATGGTGTGCATCTATAGACCCAGGTACTCAAGAGGCTGCTGTGGGTCACTTGAGCAGGAGTTTGAGGCTATCCAGGCTCCATAGCAAGACCTCTGTCTCAAGAAATTATTTTTTAAAAATCTTAAGTATAGAGGAACCATAATATAGTCTATATAAGGACCATAGATGATAATGAGATGGGAAATACTTGACCTTTTTAGAAGATTCAATGACTAGAAAATGCTGATCTAGAAGCCTCATGTATGTTATACTTCTGAGAAAAAAGAAACCCATTTAAATGGTTAACCTTGAACCGGATCAAGGACAGCAGGAGGTAGTCCAACCTACTTCATTACAATACAGTCTCAGAGAGTTCCTGAGATTATTGAGAGATTAAATAAGCATTTAAAATCCGTAGATGAAAGAATTCAGAAGTATTTGGTGGAAAATTACATGATACTGGGAATCAAACCCTAAGCTTCACATGCTAGGCAAGCATTATACCACTGAGCTATATCCCCAACCCAGAAAACTACAAAGTTCTCTTCTGTCTTTAATAGAAAAATTAGTCTTAATAGATCTAAATGAGATATAGTTCTCTCAGCTCAATCCAGGGCCTAGAGTATTGAAATTGGAGTCTGAGATGAAACTCAACTCTCTGCTTCTGCTGGAAGGTGAGGTCCATGTAGGCTGCAGGCCTCTGCAGTTAAGAAATCCCATTTTAGTGTTAGCAGCTCATCACAGCAGGAGATGCTTGCTAGTGTCAGCTCCAAAGATAGCTGCAGGAAAACCCGGATCCTTCTCCACTACCATCCAGTGGTGTGTTGCAGCTACTAATGTTGGATCTAAATGCTCACTGACAATTACTTTCTGGGTTCTTGTCTCATAAATTTGAAGAATGAAATCCATGGGCCACAATGGAAAGTAAGAGTGAAAGAATTAGGATTTATGAAGTGAGAAGAAAAAAGATAGAACTCTTGCAAGGTACGAGGGGACCTGAGAGCAGGTTACCACTTAAATATTCTAGTCTAGATTGTAGTTAGGGGCATTGAACAAAAACCCATTCTAAATGGGTATTGGATATTGGTTAGCCTTTGAGTCTGTAGCCTTTACTACTCAGGTGTGTTCTGCTTCCCTATTCCCATAACCCCAGGACAGAGGAGTTGGTTGGAATGTTTCTAATGGTTAACCTCATGGAGTGGCCTTTACATTAAAAAAAAAAAAAAAAAGCCTTCATTGGGACCCACTAACTATCCTATCTTATTCAGTATTATCTACCAACCAGAGGATACAGGACTGTGCCAGGCTCAGCTCCGGGAGGTGTCCCCAGCCCACCACCAATGACCTACAGTCATCAACTGACTAGTTTCATTCAGCTCTGGGAGAAATTACTGGGGGATGTTCCTCTTAATATCAACTACCTAATAACATTTAAGAATTCAGAGGTTAATAATAAGCTAGGTGATAGTTCTTTCATATCTAAAAGCTGTTTACCATTATTAATTAATACTTATACAAGCTCTTGACTGAGGTTAAGGGTGGCTGGTCTCCAGAATTATAAGACACATCATCTGAGAGTTGACTGGGATGGAGCTTGCACCTCCTGAGGCATTTCTGTCCAAGGGCATCCTATAAAAAAATTTTTCCTTCCTCTGGAATTGAAATGGATACCGAGAAACCTAAGACAAATGGAGTGCAAAGGGGGAATATTTCTTTCTTCTTTTTTGGGTATTGGGGGTGAACCCAGGGGTGCTTAACCACCAAGCCATATCCCCAGCTCTGTTTTGTATTTTATTTAGAGACAGTGTCTCACTGAGTTGCTTAGAAGACTAAGTTGCTGAGGCTGGCTTTGAACTCATGATCCTCCTGCCTCAGCCTCCTGAGCTGCTGGGATTACAGGCATGCCTCACCATGCATCAGAAGGGAAATATTTGTGCATGCAATAGTGTATGTGCATTTTGTACCTATGTACACATAATACTAAGTGCATGTACTCATTTATAAAGAAATTCCTCATATTCCTTCCACTTCTTTTAGCAAGTTGTTTAAGAAAATCATATTTTTCTTTTCCCAGGAAAAGATAAAGCTCAGAGTGTGAGAATACATGCGCTGTGGAAAATGGCATGGCTAGCTATGGACTGACAATTAGAAGGAAAATGAATGCTCTCTTTCAAGTTAGGTTTCCAGCAGTGTCTAGTGTAACACATTGTTGACAGTTGCTGTGGATGACTATCTTATAAAAGGGGAAAATCCAGCATCGTAATTGCACTAAGCCTTCATGGACTTACACCATGCAGAAGGACATGGTGATGCGAATAGCACAAATCCTTTACACTCTTAGTCCTTCACAGCTTTTTACGCATCTAGTTTCCACAACTACCACACAAGATATAGATACTATATTTATCACCACTTGACAGATGAGTAAACCAAGGCATGGAAAGGTAGCAGAAGCTTGCCAACAGAAAGGCCAGGCTATGTGACCTTGAGATTTGGGGCAGTGTGCTGGAACTGACATTATTAAACATTCAGGAATTTTGCAAGTAGATGATAGCTTGAAATCAGCCAAGGTTGGGAGTGTTTATACCACAGAGACTGGAGTGCTACAAATCTGGGCTTCCTCCCCATCATTCAGCACTGGCTCACCACAACACCATAGGCTTTCTTCTCTGCTCTGCTTCATGAATATTCAGAAGCCTGCTGAAGGACCACATGGATTCAAACCTCGAGTGAGTCTTTACTGGGGAAGGCACTGTGCCAGGTACCAGGGAAATAGAGACCAGCCCCTCAGTAAATTATATGTGGTTGAGAGAAGACAGTGCAAAGGTAAATCCTGGCCAGATGTGAGACTGGGGCTAGTCGTTTACCCTGGGGTTACTCATCTGTAAATGGAGTTGATGGTACAATCACAAGGGGTTTGGGAGAGGATCAATGAGAACATGTGAAGCCGAGGCATGGAGGTGCTCAATAAGTGACAGTTCTAAGAGCAGTGGAGATGTAAACAGAAGGCTTTAATTTAGCTTGATATAAGAAAAAGGAGTGATGAATTCTGTGTTCAATGAGAGAAGCCTCCACAGGGTCGTGATCCTCCAGGCAGGATTTCAAGGTTTTCAGGTGGGTGTTTGGTGAGTGACTCTTCCTGGTACTTGCAGAAAGTGATTGCTTTTTTTTTCCTACAGCATGTTGCTCTTTTTAGTCTACACCTCCCTGTAGGTTGTTTAACTGTGTGACAGACAATGGGTTTGGAGATTGGCACCCCTGGATTTTTAATCCCAACTCCAGAACTCATCTGCTTTGGAAGGATTCTTAGCTTTTTGGAATCTCAGTTTCTAATATCACAATATGGGTATAATACCTGCATTATTCTGAGGATTCATTGAGAATATATGTGAAAGAGTCAGACACAACCCATGCCTTGTGAACCCCAGACTAAATCCAGCGTGTCTGTATTGTTTCATCTCCCTTTATCCTCCTGAGTCCCCGGGCAGAGACACACTGTGTGTCTGTACATATCGCCCCCTCTGCCCGGAGAAGTTCTGCTCGGGAGGTGGAATAGCATGTTGGCAAGAACCACGGGCGGGGGGTCAGATTCAGTTCTGCCAGTTATTAGCTAGGTGGCTGTGAGCAAGATACTGGTCGTCTTTATATCTCCGTTTTTTTTCCATCTGTAAAATGGGGGAAACAATGGTTGTGAGGATTAAATTAAAAATGGAAAGACCTGGATTTATGCCCAGCACATACTAGCCACTGAAAGTTTCTTAGGCATTATTCCCTCCCAGTTTTACCATTTTAATTACTCTTCCAGATATGGTTCAAATATCACTTGCTATGAAGCCTTCTCCAATTTTCCGTTACCATTATGTGCTTCTCCACTGTGTACCCCTGAAGTTTATGGACCACAACCCTGGAGCACCAGCTATATCCCAGGCACTTTCCTAAGCATATTACAGCTGTCATTTCATTGGGACCATCACTATGTTCTCATTATTATCCCAGCTTCCCTCTGAGATAGATCAAATTCTTAAAGGTCAAATACACCTTTATAGGAAATCTGAGTACCACCTAATATGTGTTATGTAAAAACGTTTTCCCTTTCTTCTCTGGAAAAAGAATCTATAAATTAATGTAATGTCTTCATTTTACAGATTTGATCTCTGAACAAATACTTACTAAGTGATTACTATGTGTGTGCACTGTACTAAGGGTCGGGAACATGACCGACCCTTACTATGGTGAGCATAAATAATAATCGTAGCCCCTGCTCACCTGTGGCTATTTACACTTAAATTAATTAAGCTTAACTAAAATAACTCCAGATCTGTGTTTGCACTAGCTATCTTTAGTCACATGTGACTAGTAGTTACTGGGTTAGACAGTGCAGACATAGACACTGCCATCATCTCATGAAGTTCTGCTGGACTGTGCTATTCTAGAGGGGTAGGCTGACATTGATCAAATAATGCTAAAGAAAAATACATTTGCGGTTGTGATGGGCTGAGTAGAAAGAATGCCTGGGAACTTGGGAACATTTCATGGGGGGTTTGACTTTGATAGCCTCCTCAAGGAAGACATGTTGGAACTAGATTTGCTGAATGCTGGGAGCTAGCAAAGGCCTGTGGTGAGAGGGGGCCCAGTAATTAAAGGGATTGGAAGAAGCTAATGACGGGGCTCCGGGCTGGGGGAAGGCTTCAGTGAGATGAAGAGGTGGAAGACCACAGAGGCCCTTTTTGAAAGCAGATAAAGAAGATGAGAGGTGGAGTGACCCGGCTCTTCAGGTACTTCAGTTCTGGTTCTCTGGCTTTGCTGCAGAGTCTGTGCTGCACGTAAATTATTTTCAAAGGACTTCGTTCTACAGTGACCCCCTTTCCTTCCTGTCCTTATTGGAACTTGCCACATTTCCCTCTACTGGATTATTCCCTCAGTATAAAATCATACTATGATAATGTCCTCCTTAGACAACGACCTAACAAAAAGACCTTTCTGGATCCTGTACCCTCCTCCTCAAGTCCTTTTCCACTTACCCTTGAAGCTTGCTTTATGTACCACCTCCATTTTCTTATTTTCTGTTTCTTGTTGAACTCTCTCTGATTAGAATTTCTTTCCCCTCCTCATTTTCATAAAAACCCACAGTGACTGGGGGTTTCTTCCAGGATCTCAGCATTGATCTCCCTCCTTTCTGGAGCTCTTTTCATTGGCTTGGGCGACCACCCTCTCAGCTCTCCTCCTGTCTTTCCCCCTCACTCTGGGGCTCATTTGCTGGGTGCTTCTCCTTTGTAGTTTGTGTGTGCTTGAAGTGGCACACCCTTTCTCCACAGAAAAGTCTTAACTGGGCTTCTCCAGAAGTCTTCACCAGGACTGATTTTAGGACTGTCAGCAACAGAGTCTCTGCAAAAGAGTTCAATGTAGATAAACTTCCTATTTTCGTGTCACCCTGTTTTACTTGGCTGCTGTCTGGGAAGATACCAGCACTCCAGGTGCTGGACACCCCCTTACTAGTTTTCACAAACATATCCAGTATAGTAGCTTGTAGAAATGTGCAAACAAGGCCTCTGGCCGTGAGCTGGGCTTCACAGAGATGTCTACATTTTTAAGATAAGTTACCAATTGGGCTCCATGGTAACAGCTGGAGGGGGAGGAAAGAAAGGGGAGAAGAAGCTCTCTCCTTCTCAGGTGTTGTTCTTGAAGAGTTAGTGAAAGAAAAAGCTGCTTTTATGTGAACTTTACAGACTGTGAACTTCTGAGGCCTTCCCAATACATGCTGTTTATAAAATTCTGAAACTACCTGAACTCGTGGTTCAGGGGATTGATTGATTACAGCAAAAGCTGTGCCCTCTGAACCTGGCTGCAGCCAAATAAAACCGTTTCCTGCTATCTTTGGTGCCTTGCCTGTCTGTCCCTACAACATGCTGGGCTCTGTCCTGGCTTTCTTCATTATCCTAACTCGCTGGTAACTTCATC
Organism: Marmota flaviventris; assembly: GCF_047511675.1. Lineage (NCBI taxonomy): Eukaryota > Metazoa > Chordata > Mammalia > Rodentia > Sciuridae > Marmota > Marmota flaviventris. The sequence goes on from NW_027287729.1 coordinate 17,722, forward strand.
TAGAGCCATAGGTGAGAATTAATTTTGTACGTCAACCTGGCCAGGATATGGTTGCCCATGTTTGGTCAAACACTAGTCTAGATGTTGCTGTGATGGCATTTTTAAAGTGTGACCAACAGTGAAATCAGCAGACTTTGAGTAAAGCAGATGGGCTTCATCTCATTTGTTGAGGGACTGAAAAGAAAAGACTGAAGGCTCCTGAAAGGAAATAGTTCTGCCTCCAGCCTGCTGCCTGAATTGCTAGCCTCTGGGCCAGCCCTGTAGATCTTAGACTTGTCAGCTTTCATAATCATGTGCCAATTTTAAAAATCTCTCAGCCAGCCATGTGGCACACACCTCTAATCCCAGTGTCTTGGGAGGCTGAGGCAGGAGGATTGCAAATTGGAGGCCATCCTCAGCAACTCAAAGAGGTCCTGACCAACTTAGTGGTACCCTGTCTCAAAATAAAAAATAAAAAGGGCTGGGGAAGTGGGCTCAGTGGTTAAGCACTCCTGGGTTCAATTTCCTTTACCAAAACATCTCTTTCTCTCTGCACATGTACTTGCACGCACACACACACACACACACACACAGACACACATACACACACACCCTGCTACTCTACAGATTTTTTCTGGAAAACCGTAATCCACATTGCATTAAATGTCTTTATTGACTATTACATTTTTATTTCTAATTCTGATCTCCCTGAAACTCCAGATTTGTATATCCAACTGCTTATTTAACACCTCTATTTTGAAAACTAATAGATCTCTAAAACTAATTGTCCCATGCTATTGCTTTCCCCCTCTTCCCTGACTGTTCTCCCTTTCATTAAATAATGTCACTATTTGCTCAGTTGTCAAGGCCAAAAGTCTGGAATCATCACAGATTCTTCTCTTTCTTTTGTTTCCTCATTCCATCCATCTACAAATTGCAGTAAACTTTCAAATGTATTTTCTCACCTCCCTAAACCAACCCAATCCAAGCCTTTATCACCTCTAGCTTGGGCCACCACAGAAACTTCTTTTTCTTTCTTTTTTTGGGGTGGTGGTGGTGGTGGTGGTAACCAGGGATTGAACTCAGAGGCACTTTACCACTGAGCTACATCCCCAGTCCTTTTTTATATTTTAAGACAGTTTCTCACTAAGTTGCTGAGGCTGGTCTAGAACTTGCAATCCTCCTGCCTCAGCCACCTGGGATTACAGGTTTATGTCACTGTGGCATGGCCACAGTGGCTTCTTAACTGGTCTCTGTATTCTTTATTATTATTATTATTATTTTTAGTTGAAGTTGGATACAATACTTTTATATAGAAGGGGTTTTATTTATTTATTTTTGTGGCTCTGGGTAGGAACCCAGGGCTCAAAGCATGCTAAACATGTGCTGTACCAATGAGTTATAATCTTCCCAAGAAGGTGTGTTTAAAATGGTGATTTTTTTTTTAACTTAAAAAGAAAGTAACTACGTGGAACTAATCTGGGGATTTGTGTTATAATTTGCTTACCTAAGAACAATGTAAGATAAAATGACTCATCTAGCCTTTTCTCACATGCAGTTGGAAAACATTAACTATAATCACCTTGAACTGTCTGTCCAGACAAGATGCAGTCAGTGTCGAGGCTCCTGAAATCGAACAGGTGTTTCATCAAGGTGTTTATTTCATTATTTCAAATTAAATTATTTTTTAAAAAATCCGCCCCCATCCTATGTCATGCTTTTGCAACAAGCTGTAGTTCCTGTATATTTTTAAGAATGAGAAGCTTATGCTTCTAGTTCACGGGCTGTTATTGTATAGTTAAATGAGATAAGGCATAGAAAACGGTTCGTAAGGAGCTTGACTCAGGAGGAGTACATGGAGTGTGTCTTCCCTTGCCCCAGCTTTCTTTTCCATTTTCCACCCCTTAATAACATTGTTTCCTGAATACCTATATACTAGGCCATCCCCAGATTCGGGTGAAGTGCTCACACACAGGGAGTGTGGTTTAGTGTGTGTAGAGCGTGTGCGGTGTGTGTAGTGTGTGAGCTAAAGCAGCCTCTGACTACCTGGGAAGGGGCTGGAAGGAGGAGCCAGTTCAGAGGAGGCGTGGCTTCTCCCTGCAGTTAGGAGCCTGCAGCCCTTTCACCTTGTGTCCTTCAGTGTGGCGTCTTCCAAAGAGGTGGGAAAGACGTAACGGTGGTTTATTTATTCAGCAAGCATTCGTGGCCACAGACTGGTGAAGGTGCTGAGTGAGAACCCGAGCAAGAACAGGGAAGCGCAGAGGGCAGGGCTCGCTGCGGGCAGGGGAGGCAGGTACCTGGAACCGCCTGCGTCAAATGCACGCTGAGCTTTCCTTAAAACAAACGAGACAAACCCAAACCTGAGTGTGGTGGGAGGAAGTGCGCGACGGGGAAGTTTTGTGCTGTTGAGAATGTGTCACTGCAGGATTAGTCAGGATGAAATGGATGCTTAACTTCCTTTAGGGAATTACCCAGAGGACTAATGCATTACCTTAGGGCAGTGGGTTCCCAGTTTTGCTGTCAACTAGTCAAAGTTCTAAAAGCTAGATACCCAGGTCACTCCATACCAAAGATGACAGACTGTCTGTGTGGGAGCCAAGCTTCAGTATTTCTAAAGATCCTCACCGGACTAAAGCGGGCAGCCAGTTCTTGAGCCAGTGCCTGAGGGCATAGTCCAGCTAGCAGCTCTTACTTAGTTCTGGTTCCTCTGTTTCCACCCCAGTCTCGCGCTGGAGGCGGCCACCGGGAGGCAGGAGACGCCGTCGCCCAATTAGGAGCTCCCACTTTGCCCAGCCTAGCGGCAGCGGCTGCCAAGACTGCACGAGGAGTGCATTTTTGCTTCGTCATTCTGACTCTGGCGGTTCACCCTCCCGCTTAGAGCAGGGCGTGGCTTCTCATAGCCACTAGGAACCAGCTGGCCAGTCGCCTCGGCCAGCCTCAGTCGGGCACTGCGTCCCGGCCGCAGGTGCGGTGCCCGGGGACCTTGCCGTCTCCGCGCTTCTCCCTTCCTGGGAGCTCCGCGGCCGCTGGAAGCAGAGCGCGCTCGGCGCCCAGGCACCCGGCAGGTGAGCACGGCTGCTGGCGGGGCTGAGCCAGCGCCGGCGGTGCATCGGCGGGCCCCAGGGGTCGGGGGAAAGGGGGTGAGGTCCGAGAGGGTCGCGGCTCTTGTAGGGCCAGCGAGAGCGAGCTTGTCGGCAGCGTGCAGTGCGGGCCGGGTCGCGCCAGCTGCTGCCTGTGGTTGGTGAGGTTGGCCCCCTGTCAGCGGTGGTTTCCTCGCTCATTCTCTTGGTAGCCTCTTTCAGACTCTGAGAAAATGGGGTTTTGTATCATTTCTGGAGCACGAGTCTTGAAATGTAGAAGGCAGTGTATTGAGGTGTGGATTGGCACATCCTTGACGGCAGCACGCCTTTCCAGGAATTTTCACACCGTTTAATCCTCAGGCATCTGGAGAAACTGGCAAAGCTCGTGTAAACTCCGTGTTTTGACAAGTGGCTTGCCCATCCAGACATTAGGAAACAGGGCAGCCTCGACTGCCACCTGGCTCTTACTTATTCAGCGAGGCAGTGCTGGCTAGTGTTAGGAGCTGAATCTTGCTCGTGCTGTGGACGCTGCTGGAACTCTGACAGGCTCCTTGGCTTTTCTACCCTCGGTTTCCTGATTCGCTTGATGGGCTGGTGAAATCCTACATCTGCAGTACAGCTGGGGGGATGAAAGGGTAACCCGTGCAAAGCACCAGGCCTGGGTCAGTGCAGACGGCTTTGAATTCTGCCACTGTCTGAATCTCTGCTGAGTTCACCCCTTTGGGAAATTGGATCGTTAGTTCCTGTTCTCACCTAGAATTGCTTCAGGATTCTTTTTAAAAACCCCAAAGTTGGCATAATGTTAATTTCTCCCGGTGGTTTCAGATTGCAAGGGAAGTTGGAAGTTGGATTTTGGCATTCCCTGTGGGCGCAAACTTCAAAGCAAGATCCACGCGGAGGTGTTGAGAAAGCTGAGATAATTGTGTCGTAAAGTGATTTTTTGAAGCTTTCTGAATTCCGGACTTACTGGAAAAGCAGGCCGTTGAGCTTAAGCTTAGCCTTGCGAGGCTTTGGCGGGAACCCTCAGGTTCACAGCGGCCTCCAATCAGGGGGTTCCCAGCCGGTGAGCTCGGCGTGCAGCGCGGAGCCCCGGGCGCTGGTTGCCGGCTGCGGCCGCCGGAAGCCCCGCCCCGCCCCGCCCCGCCCCGCCCCGCCGCGTTGCTCCGCGGCGCCGAGCTCACGATCGCCGGGGCTTTTGTGCCTCGGAGGACCGCGGGAGGTGGCGAGGAGCGCTAGCCGACTGGCGGGGCAAGCCCGAGGGCCCGGGTGTCCGTGGAGCGGGAGCAGACGCGCGGCCGTGGCCCGACCCCGAAGGTACGAGCGCGCCGCGGGCCCCGGCGGCCGCAGCCTCCTTCCCGAGCCCGAGGCCGTGCGGCCGGGCCGGCGCCTCCCGAGGGCAAGCCGCGCCCAGCCGGCGCACGTGTGGCCGGGTCTGGCCAGGCCGCGGGAGCGCTAGGGAAACGCGAAACCGCTCTCGGTTAAGATGACCTTTTGTTGTTTTCTTTCGGTATTGGGATTGAACCCGGGGGCGCCCTACACTGAGCCACGTCCCCAGCCCTTTTTATTTTGCGATTGGTTCTCACGACGTTGCTCAGGCTGACCTCCAGCTTGCGGTCCTCAGTCTCAAGTAGCTGAGGTTACAGTGAGCGCCCCCGTCCCCGGACGAGATAACTTCCAAAGTGTCCTTTGTCTTCCTTCCTCTCTCCCTTCCAGTTAATGCAAATAATTTTAAAATTTACTGGTGGTGTAGTGTCTTAAATGGTTTAGGGAAGTCCTTAGAAAAGGCCATCAGGAAATGCCTATCTTCGTCATCAGACTGGCCCCTATGGCCTTCCTCTTTAATTCTCTGAGGGCTGGGGGGACCCAGAACCCCAGGCTCCGAGGACAGCAACCAAGAAATCCCTGTGGTGATTTCATTTCCCCTCAGGAGGCTCTTTTGTAGCCCAGAAGTTGATAATTGGGTGGTAGAAAGGAAAAGAGAAATGTTCTCTTTGGGTTGAGCAGATAGGACAGCCTGGTGGATGTTCCACATCCTGTGTGGTTGATTGCCAGGTTAGAAAGCCTCCTGTATTCCATCACCTTCCGCCATCGTTTTGATTTCTGGAGATTGCCTTTTTGTCCTTAAACATTTGTATCTATGTAGGTTTTTTGTGGGAGGCGGTAATCAAACCTTGGGCTTGCTAGGCAATCACTCTACCACTGAGCTACATCCCAAGTCCTTTTTAACTTTTATTTTTGGACAAGGCCTTGCTAAGTTGTCCAGGCTTGACCTCCAACTTACATCCTCCTACCTCAGTCTTCCTTGTAGCTGGGAGGTGTTGTATCAATGTAGTTTTTAAGAAATAGAACATATATTTGAACATTTGCTTTTTTGAAGTAAACCTGAGGCCTGCCTTAACCATAAAAATGTATTTAGTAGTTTGCACCCTTAGGAATAGCATTAACAATTAATTTGTATTTTTTTTTTACTATATTTTTAAAAGACTTATTTACCTTTTTGATGAATGAGTATAGAAAATGGAACTAGACTTCAAAGACAAATAGCTAATTAATGTAAAATAATAAAGGACATAATAATAAAGGACATAAAAAGGCTTTTAACTTCAGTTAAAATAATTATGTTACTCAGACTTTTATTTCCAAGTAATGTGAGACAAAGGTGTATTAATATTTCTCCTGGTCAGTTTATTCTTTTCTCTTCATCTGTGTCATAAGTTTACAAAGTTATATAGGCATTTGATTTTTATGTAATCCTTTTGATGCTCCCGGTTAAGCATCAGTGGGAGTAAAATAATCATTTTATAAATTTTGGAACTCTATGGATGTGATCTAATGTTTTCAACTCCACATGATCTGTTGATTTTAGACATACGGTGAGTTGTATGATACCATTAATGAAAAACGTACCACCCATACATACTTTACATTTAGCAAATGTTTTAAGTAAACTTACCATTCTACTTTTTGTATCATTTGATTTAATTTTTGGTTTCTGCTTATTTTATTTTTGCTGAGACACAAGGAGATAGGGGCTACTGGCTTGAAAGGTTTGTGAACTTCTAGTGTGTTGTTGCTTACATTGGGCCTAACTGCTGGGTTTTAAACATATTTAGGGAACATTGGGTTTGAGTGGAGAAAGGTTTATGGGGTTAGTGTGATGATCCTAAAGTTCATAATTTTTAAAAAATATTAAGGTTTCATAGTTTAATCGCAGTGTGAATAATGGATAGGAAAGTAATCATGACGTCTGCTTTTGCTTTCTCTTTTTTATATAGCTTCTTCCCTTGTCCCCCATCCTCCCCCAACAGCAGCAAAACCTACCTTGCTTTTCATAGTGAGTGTACTATAGAGAAGAACCCTTCTGGGAGGAACTGATGAGCCTAAAGGATGAAGGCTTCTAGAAGTGTGTGTCTGAAAGTTCAGCCTGTGGATCACCTGCACAGAGTCCTCTGCAGTGCCTGGGAAACTCGCAGGCTGGAGCTTTGCCCAGTTCAGAAGTAGACCTTCTGGAAGTGGGCAGGGAGCTGGCTTTTTTGTTCTGTTTATTTTAAATAATCCTCTTCCTGTTAATTCTTGTGGGAAATAAGCTTGAGGCTACTTTAATGTATAAGGCAGTTTGATCAAGATCAGTTGACATAATCATTATAATTGGGGAAAATGAAGGACTGCTTTTTGATACTCTCAAAATATTAGTGAGAAGACAGGAAATGGGAACTCAACAAGGAAGTAAGCTTTCTGTTGAACACTGTGTCATTGAACAGAAGTCTAGAAGTAAGCTCTTTGTGTGTGAAATTGGAGTTAAGAGACTACCTAAGAACTATGAATAGAGTTCTTGGTGCTCAGATGTAAACATCTGGTTTTCATAAACATCTTAGTTTTTAAGGCAGGATTACAAGTGTTCCTGTAGGGAACCTCCTTGTTTGTGAATCAGTGTTTCCAGAATTCCAGAGTTTGAAATCACTTGTGTAAATGCGTCTTGGTGGTATTGAGGGGAGAAGCAAAGTGAGTGAAAACTTACTTGATGGAACACTAAGAGTTAGATGTAGGTAAGTCTTCAGTAGTTTGAGATGATAATCTAGGGTGATGGGACCGACACTGACAACATGGGACTTTATTCCTTTAGGGTAGTAATAGAAGAGATGAGGGACACAAAGCAACAGAGGACCTTAACATCCTAGTGAATTGTGTGGACAGTTGCAGTGGGAGCCCGGATATGATCATGTTGCAGTCGGTTGTGGTGGTCCATAGTCTTTCCTTGGGAGGTAGATGCTGAAACAAAGACTCAGAAACCAGCCTCTTAGCTGAATGGACATAAGGAGATGAGTAGTACTTGATTGACTCTCCATTCCCTCTCTTTCTCACTACTCTACCAAAACTGACAGAAAACTCAATTTCTTTGATTCCTTCCTTTGATAGAGGTCATCTCTTTGGAGCACTGGGAGTAGTGGAACTGTTTTTAGCCTGCTTAAGGCTGAGGCCTGAAAGAGGGTTGGAGGATTGCCTTGAAGGTGAGGGAAATGAGCAGATCTCTCGTTTACCTTAGAAGGAAATAAGGATAAGGACTACTGACATTTGAAAGAAGCATAGATTGTTATCGTAAAGAAATGTATTTCGTGCTGATAATAAATTTTACTGATTGTGAATCCATGTTCAGACCCTACGTGCCCTTTGACCACTTCGGCCAGGTGACAGTGTGAACTTCTTTTTGCTGTCCATCTTTCACAGCAGCATCATTGTTCTGTGGTCCAGGCTTCAGAGCTCCTCTTGCCTTTCTGGTCTGTTCACTCACCAGGCCTGACTCTTCCCACATGCATCTGCCTCTTGCTACTGTTGAGTTCTGCTTGGGTCAAGGTACTCATTTCCTCTTGCCTACACCATCTCAACCATCTCTAACTGGCCTCCCACTCTCCATTCCTCCCCAGCCTGTCTGCTGCCAGAGTCATCTTCCTGACTGCCACTTCCCCATAGCCCAATCTGCATCTAGGATAAAGAGTACACTCCTTAGCTAGGTATCCTGTGCCTTCTGGGCCCTGGCCCCAACCAGCTTTTCTGGTTATCTCCCGCTGTACTCCCTCACCTACTGCAGACTCCTGGAACACTGTTCTCCCTAAAGTATCCCCTGCTTGCCCTGTACTCTGTTTTAATTCCTGATGACTCTTTTTACTCAAATCAACTTTTCCCAGCATCTCCTAGTCCACAGTACAAGACCAGATTTGGCTGGTCTTTTCCTCTGCTGTGTTCCCACATCATTTCCCACAACTCCTTATCTCTGGAAAGGAGGAATCCTGCCAATGATAATTTTTTGGCTTACACATCAAGGGTGGAGAGCTAGGTGTATTCTGTGCTTGTGGTTGCAGCTGTGTGGTGCTCATGTCTAAGTGGACATGCCTGCTGTGTGGAATGCTGTTAGACATTAGATTCTAAGTCCTCCCAGCAGTCCTCTGAAGCAGGTGGTAGTGTCAGAAACAGGAATGAAGACCTTCAGAGTTAGAGGAGCATGTCCTAATCGCGAGGCTGGTGAGGTGGCAGAGCTAGGACTGGGACCCAAAGAAAGGCCTTCTATCCTCAGGGCTGGCTCTGGTTCGCTCACACCTCTAGCATTCGGTTTTTGTTATTTTGAGCCACATGCCTGCCTCCTTGGTGCGGTGGTGCTCCTGATTCATCTTGATATTCCTGGCATAGTTCTGGTATACAGGAGGTGTTCATTCGTTAGAGGCTTGTTGAATGAAACACGGTGCCTATTAAGTTAGGAGACAATGATACATTTTCCTATTTTCTATGCATTTTTTAACACCACATGTACATTTTAGCAAAATATTTATTGAGTGAATGGATGGAGGTAGGGACAGAGACTCACTCAGGGAAGAACTTAGATCTCAGGTTCTGATTTCATTGAAGATGGGCTCTAAGTTGTTCAGAAGATTCTTGGTAGCTCATGGGGAAGCAGTTTAGAATTTTTAAAAAGCTGTGTGACAGTAACATTGTCAGCTTTGAGCATTTTATTCAGAAGTGTCCAGGTCAGTTGGGAAGAAGCCGTATCAGGTCTCTTTAGCTACTCTTCATCAGGCACCTGTGTTGTCAGAGGAGCTTGGTAATGAGTTTGTTGTCCCTTAATAACCAAACTGTAGGATGAAATATTTAAATAAAATACATTTGTGGTGGGTAGGGGGGTAGATAGTGCTAAGAATGCTTGTCTAGCATGCACAAGGCCCTGGGTCCAATCCCCAGCACTACAAAAAGTTGGAGAGACAGAGACAGATTGTACAAGTGAGGAAACTCAAAGGCTGAAGAAAATGAGAAAACATGTTTTTTATTTGAACCCAGGCCTCCAGAGCTGAGCTCCTTCAACACTGCCACCTTTAATAGCCACACACCTAGTGCCCCTCCCTCAGTCTGTCAGAATGATGCTCATTGCTGACTTCTGAGGTGTGGTTGGGGCTATCTCAACACCCTTGTTTATGCTATTGGAGCTTGGCATGTCACTAGTGCAGAGTTTTAAATGTCAGTAAGTGTGGGCCTTGACCACAAGTCAAGGGTGGTGGTTTTTTAAATTTCCGTGTGTGGCAGTCCATATTATTTAGTGTGACCTGGCTTTCATTTTAACTTTTACTTTACAAATAGTAATGCCATCTTGGGATGGGGTGTAGCTCAGTGACAGAGCTCTTGCCTGGGTTCTATCCCCAGCCCTACTATAACAATAATAATGTCATTTTATTTGAACAGAGTAGTTATTCAAAGCCGTTTTTGGATACTGTACTTTTAAAAAAGTTTGGAATTTAAGGAGCTGTTCATGAGATAAACAATTATTAATGATAATAAGTAATTATTAAGTAATTTTGCATGTAAACTCAGATTCTTTGTGGATCTGCTTAAAAATACCTGTGGAGAAATTTAACCTTCAAAGTCATATGCATATTTTCAGTAGTTGAAACTTAGTAGGTTTTAACTTTTTTGTTGTATGGCAGATATCTTTGTTGTAGTGGAATATATTCCTTTATTACTTTTTACTGATTTTAAGCTTTAAGACCTTTTTTTGTTGTTGTTTCTAGAGCAACAATAAGGAGTGAAGCTTCTAGTTTGCATATAAATTTTTTTCTTATTAGTGTCTGATATTTATTAAACATCAGCTATTTTGGGGATACTTTACAATTTATTGAGTACCTACTCAATAGTTGAAAATATTGCCTGATCTGTTATATAATCCTCATTCAGTACTTAGTAATTGTATGATATAAATAGTTAAGTATTCCCATCTTATGCATGAGGTCACTGGAGGATGAGAGTTAAGCAGTCTGCTTAAAGGTAATACCATTAGCTGACAGATCAAGACCAGAACTCAGGTTTGTTGTCTCCTGCCACTATGCATGGTTGGTTGTTTTTTCCCTCCCACTTAGAAACTCCTTTTAAAAACAGATCTCTTACTGACCATGGTGGTGCATGCTTATAATCCCAGTGACCTCGGAGGCTGAGGCAGGAGGATCACAAGTTCAAGGCCAGCCTCAGCAAATTTGTGAGGCATTAAGCAATTTATTAAGACCTTGTCTAAAAATAAGAAGGACTGGGGATGTGGCTCAGTGGTTAAGTGACCCTGGGGTCAATCCTTGGTACCAAAACAAAACGAAAACCAGATCCCTTGATCATAACAAAGTTTTAACTTTAATATATACTACAAAAGACAAAGCAAAAAATTTATACAAACATAAATTTAAAGGAAATTAAGGTGAAAGAGAAAGTGTACCTCACACCCTATCTACTGTCTGTTGTAAATGAAACCAGAAATTTTATCACCTGTCTTCACAACTCATTATTAAACAGATACCCTGATGGTGGGTCGAGAGGACAGAAGCTGCTATGAGAAAGTACAGAAAAGCTTTGGGAGGTAGCTGATAGTGGGACATGTGTAACCAGCTGTCAGACTGTGGGACTCCACTCTGATTCTCATGTTGGCTGGAAAAAGTCACAAAATCTATTTGTTGTAATGGTCTTTCCGTAAATCAGTCTGAACTTCTGGGACAGGAACAAAAAAATATGGAAGAAAAGATGGAAGAAAAAAAATGGAGGGTCAGTTGAGCCTTGGGTAGGAGTTCTTCAGACAGGAGAGGAAAGGAAAAACCAGAGGAAAACTGCACTGTGCTTTCTGTTCCAAGTCCTGGAAAAGTTCACCAATATCACTTGAAATTATGTGTTGCCGTTTCTTCCTCTTTAAGTTACATTTATAATAATTAGTAGTAGTTGGATCTTAGGTTAGAAAATCAGTTTTAATGATTTAAGGATTCATAAGTGTAGAAATCCCATTTAAGTGACTGAGGAAAAAACATTGAACTTGAGATAGTTTTACTTGATAGAAACACTAAAATTGTGTGCAGACTTAAAGGCTGAATATAATTATACAAGTTTACCTTTCTGCGGATGACCTAAATTACATATTATAAGGTTCCTGAGGACCTGATACAGCATAGAATGAATTCAGTACTGGAAGTGACAGTTTTTAATAACATCATGCTCATTTTGATGTAGTGTTAATTCTGAGCAAGTTGTATGAGCTGTTATCTTCTGAGAAATCCCTGTAAATGATATTTGTGATACTTTCTGAGTAGTTTGGGAGAATTACCAGATTTTTCTAAAAAAAAAAAAAAAAAGGTTAGAATGAGAGATTGTCATATCTTTTGGAGTATTTTTTAATTATAAATTGCTTTTATTGAATTTAAAATTGATTGAAATACACTCCTCAAAATATGGTTTACTGTAAAAGTAGACTTTTTTTGGATTTGGATCTTGGAGTTCTTAACTACATTTTGACCTGAGATTTAAGAGAGGTTTGAGTATTAATTTGTGATTGGCCAGATGGGAAGAAGATAGCCCTTTGATGATGCTGGGTCTTTGTTTTTTCTTTGTTTCAGAGGAGGGATAAGACACTTTCTGAAAGACAATTGATTTTTGCCTTCATTGTGTAGAATCTATTCTACTAATCTTGTGAAATTAATCTTTGCCACCAAATAACTTTTGTAACAGTACTGGAACAAAGTTCTTAAAGTATATTACTTATTCAGTCAGTACATACCCAAGTGCATCCATATAAGATCAGTTGTTTGGAATATTTAAAGTCAAGTTTTTGTTTTTGCAAACCTCACACTCTAATAGGCCAGGATAATACAGTACATCCACACACAAATAACCATAATGGATGATTCTGAAAAGTGCATGTTTTTTCCTGATTTGCCCCTACTTAAAAAAAATTATGGATGAATGGTAAGGTAAGAATTTTAGAGTTAATATAGGTTTTACTGTTTATTCACATGCAGGAAACTAGATCAAAAGAAAAACTGGTCTAGATGCACAGGAAGAGTAGGTAGGGCCAATTTGTTTCCTGGTTAGTTGAAATTTGTGATTGCCAGATGCAGCACATGGGTCCACTTTTTTTTTTTTTTTTTTAAGGGGAAACGGTTGCAGTTTTGAAAAGCTTTTGGGGATTAGGCATGTCCTAATTATGTAGTCCTTCCATTGTCAGTTACACATTTCTACATGTGTGACTGATAACCTGAGTAGCTTCATGAACTGGCACTTGAATTTCCAGTGAGCAAGGGGGTGAATTTTCCAACACATACTTACCCAATTTACAGACTTCACTTGCATATCCTTATAACATGTTTAAAATCCTCATAGCTTTGTTCATTTTTTAGGTGGCTGTTAACCTTTGATAGACTTCCAAATATGTTTTGTGGAAAAGCCCTATCTACCCATTTTCTTTTTCCTCTCTGAGGCAGTGGAAAACCAAAGGTCACAAGTGCATCTTGCGCATTTTCTCTTGAAAGATCCTACCCCATGAGGTGAATTGGTAAATTGCAGAGGATTTTGTGCGCACGCCCCCCCCCCCCTTCCCCCTCTCCCCAGTACTGGGAATGAACCCAAGTAAGCATTCTATCACTCAGTTATAACCTGAGCAGGGATTTGGCTTTTTGAGGGCTAGCAAAGGTTAATTAACCCGATTACATTTGTGTGATTTCCAGTCACCTTGCACCTGGGAACTTTATTTCGCCTAATTTTAATGAGGGTTCTTCATTTCAGGGCCCTCGACCTTAACTTGGCCTTACCAGCAGTTTAGCCACACTAGTTATTAAAAACAAGCATTAAATAAAAGCTTTAAATCACAGAACGAAGTATGTGGACCTCATTTCAATGTATGGCAGGGAACGTTTTAATTAAAGCGTAGGACCTTTAGTTGTTGTCCAAGTGTTTCTTTGAAAGTTAGGTTGTTTTGTCGTTGCTGAAAATTACAATAGCTGCCTCTTGAATGGGAATTATTTCCGTACGGGGCTGGGGGTCCATTGTTGCGCTGGTTCTTTGCATTGCGCAGGCCAGTGGGCTAACGCTAGGGTGGGCAGCGCAGAGCAAGCTGCAGCCGGGAGGAGGTGGGGGCGGGGCGGGGCGGAGCTGGGCGGGGCCGGGCGAGGCGAGCCCAGCAGAGGTCCGCACCGCACTGCGCATGGGCTGGCATCCCTCCTCTTCTCCAACTGCCCCTTGGATTTCCGCCAGCGTCGGGAACATTCTGAAGGCGGTTGGCTGCTTGCTGCCGGTTGCGGACATGTCTGATGAGCAAGGTTCCCTGATGGGAGGCGAGGAGCCAGTGGCGACAGGCACCTGCCGTGCGTGCTCCATGAAGCAGGTGGAGGAGGAGGAGGAGCCCCGGAAGATGGAAGTGGTGGTGGGGGTGGACAGCTGCTCTGACGACCTCAGCGACCTCAGCTCCGGGGACCCCGAGCTGGATTGTCACCTCCTGGGTCAGACCGAGGACGAGGAGAAGTGTCGGAACATCCGCAAGCAATACCGGCAGCTCATGTACAGTGTCCAGCAGAACCGAGAGGACATAGTGAACACGGCCAGCGACTCCTTAACCGAGGCCCTCGAGGAAGCCAACGTCCTATTTGATGGAGTGAGCCGAACGAGAGAGGCTGCCCTCGATGCCCAGTTTCTTGTTTTGGCTTCTGATTTGGGTAAAGAAAAAGCAAAGCAGTTAAATTCTGATATGAGCTTTTTTGATCAAGTAGCGTTTTGTGACTTTCTGTTTATATTTGTGGGCCTCAATTGGATGGAAGACGAATGTGATGAGTTGAGTGGTTGTGATGACAATATCTCTCTTTCCTTTTGGGAGACAGTACAGAAGGAAGCAACATCCTGGATATTGCAAGCTGAAACATTCCACTTTATTTTTGGTTCATTCAAGTCTGAGCCTTTTGTACGAAAGCCCCGACTTGAACGTCACAAAAAATTTTGCAAAATGGAAGGAAATGGGGATATGCCTACAAAGTTGAGGAAGTTGGACCTGAGTACCAACCAAGAAGCAACAGAAAAAGAAGTAGAAAGAATCTTGGGATTGTTGCAAACCTACTTTCGAAAGTATCCTGATACTCCTGTGTCCTATTTTGAGTTTGTGATTGATCCAAACTCTTTCTCTCGTACAGTGGAGAATATATTCTACGTTTCTTTTATTATAAGAGATGGCTTTGCAAGAATAAGGCTTGACCAAGACAGGCTGCCAATATTAGAGCCAATTAATATTAACCAAATGGGTGAAGGAAGTGATCCCAGTTCCTTTGATAGGAAGCAAGGGGTTATATCTCTGAGTTTACAGGATTGGAAAAATATTGTGGCAACTTTTGAAATTTCAGAGGCTATGATTACAAACTCATATTAGATTTTTGTTCCTAGTATAAGAGTCAGTTTTGTTTTTCTGAAGTATCTCAAAACAGCAAAATCTGAACAGAAGTGCACACATTATATTTCTTGTAAAGCAAAATATTTTCAAGAATATTGAAAATTGTTTTTGTGTGTAATGTGTTTTGGTAATTTATGAGGTTGTGATCTGTTATTAAAAATTTTCACTGGCATACTTATGGGAAATATTTTTTTGAATGCTCTATAAAATCTACATTAATAAAAAATTTTTTAAATTCTGAATTTTGTAAACTAAATACATTGGCCAACTTGCAAAAAAAAAAAAAAAGTCAGAATGGTATGTGATACTGTTTTGCTTCCTCTCTGGTAGTGAACCAAGGAGAATCCCATTAAGTTGAGGTGAGAGTGGGTAAAAAGTTGCTCAAGAAAAGCGTTAAGGTAGTAAATATGCACTATTACAACTTAAAAAAGGTTAGATGCTGTGCTTCGCTGCAGAGAATAAATAATTTCTAAATGATTTCTCCTGTAAGCTGACTCAGCAAATTTGTGTGACTACTGCTCAGTAGACAAAACATCAAATAAGGGCTGAAAGGGGGAGTAGGAATTGGGAGATGGGAACAACCTTCTAGGCAGGGAAGTAATAAGGGCAAATGCATAAGTCATGGCAGAAGAGAACCTTTAGATTTAGGGGAAACAATTCTGCTTGAATGTGAAGCTATGTGAGAATTGCATGACTTCATCTGTTAGTGTCCTTAGAAGTTTTTTGTCCCACAAATTCCTCTAATATGGATTGGGATGGGATTGTGGTTCAGCGGCAGAGCACTTGCCTCACATGTATGGGGCACTGGGTTCGATTCTCAGCACCACATAAAAATAAAGGGTATTGTGTCCATCTACAACTAAAAATATATATATATATTAAAAAATCCTTCTTACATGCTTATTTGTAAGCTTTTTGTGCTTGGTTAATGTCTTCTCTTGCCCATACGTTCTCTCTATGTATCTGCTAATAAAAAATGTCCTTCAGAATCAGTGATGTGTTATCGTGTAACAACTTCGATATTTGTCCCAACTAATTTTACATATGTTAATAGGGCTAGAACTGTCTCTGTTTAAACTGTGTTTATTCACATATTCTTAGTGTGAACTGTTCTGTGTTTTTCTTTTTGATGCTTCTAGTTGTTTTAAGAGTATAAATTACAACCTGATTTAGAAATTACTGCTGAAAATTAAAAAGCTTTAGAATGTACAATAAGCATACCCATAAGTTTCCTTCTATCTTTAGGAACTTAATCTTTGGTAGTGGAGGAATTTGGCAATTAATTGGTAAGTGGGGTAAGTGACTGTTAGTAGGAAGTCTAGTTGGTACAGGGAAGGGAAATCCAAAGGCTAAACAAATGATACCAAGAGAGGCCAGAGCTGATATTTGGGGAAGTTTTTCACTAATAATATACTGGAGAATTTTTAAAAAATAGATATTTCTTGTTGGCAAATTATTTTCTGAAGTAGCTATTCTTACCTCTTATTAGAATTCTCAAGGAATTCCAATCCTTGTCAGTTTCTGTCACCCTTTGATTTAGGGTGGTCTTGCTGATCCTCACTTCTGGTATATCTGCCAACCTTGCTTGAGTTTTCCGGAGATCTGTTGTTGGAGCGAAAAGATAATTGTTTTGGATAGTGGAGAGATCCTGAGTTCTTCACTCACTATCAGATTCATTTCTTTACTGGGAGGATTTGACACAGAGTGATAATAGAAAATGTAGGTAATTTTTTGGGTCTCTTTAAAATTAGAGTTATCCACTCATTTTTGTTTTTACTAGTTGTCATGACATGTGAGTTATCTCATTATTTTGAAATTAAAGCACATGCTTACATTGAAGAAAAGACTTGACCAATGGAGAGATGAGTTCCTTTATAAAGATTAAGAATCATATTGAAAAAATGGTGTTTTCCCACTAATAGTTAGAACACCTTAACTTTATATTGTTTTCTGAGCACCTTTAAATTTTGTTGTTGTTGTTGTTTTTTAGTTGTAGATGGATACAACACCTTATTTTTATGTGGTCTGAGGATCGAACCCAGTGCGTCACACGTTAGGCATGTGCTCTGCCATTGAGCTACAACCCCAGCCCTGAGCACTTTAACTTTTGAAGGTTCAAATAAATTGAACTTTAAGAGAATGTTGTGAATTTATTTTAAAGTAAAACTTTATTGGATAATAGGACCACTTTGTGATCAAATGTCCTGCATCAGTACTAACATTTTTGTTATCCACTTTGGGCAGATTGTCTAACTGTAAAGTTGAGGTTTTTGATTTTCCAAGTGAGAATAATAGTAAGGTTTAGATTAGAAAAATTTATGATAAATACTTTGAAATAAGAACTACTATGTATGGTGGTGCAGTGAGAAAAGTAATAGATTTGTAATTTGAAACCTCGGTTTAATTCTTGGCTAGTGGGCAGTTTTCTTAATTTCTCAAGGTCTCCCTTAGGTATGAAATGGGAATGATATCTAACAATAGTTAGAGGACTACTATAAGGATTAGATGAGATGTAATGTGTGTAAAACTTCCAGCATGGTGTCTGTCTCATTGTGGACACTCATGTTATTGCCCCATTCTCCAGATATCAGGGTCAACAAATTCTGGGGTACCACCACTCACTGTAGTTTCCTTATGCTTTTTAAAAATTTTTTTTTTTTTGTTGTTGTTGTAGATGGACACAATACCTTTTTTTAAATTTAGTTTTTATGTGGTGCTGAAGATAGAACCCAGTGCCTCACACATGCTAGGCAAACGCTCTACCAAGGAGGCACAACCCAGTCCTCCTTATACTTCTAGATCCCTTGTCTGTCTTCTGGAGAATTCATTGCCAAGTAACTGGAATCTGCACAAATGGTGCCAGACACTGCTCTAGGCCTGGAGAAAAAGTGGTGCCAGAAAATTGTGTTTCTATTTTAGAGGGTATATTCATTTATCATTGCTGTAACCAAACAGTGAGTGGAAGCAATACTAACTATCTTATAGTTCTGGAGGTTGGATGTCCAACCAGAATTGGGTTGGCTGAGCCAAAATCAAGGCATCAGCAAGTCTGGTTCTTTCTGGAAGCTCTGAGGGAGAACCTCATTCTTTGTCTTTTCAATTTCTGGAGGCCACCTGTACAGAACACTTTCAAAACTGGCAGTGCCGTCTCTTCTGTGAACACATCTCCAGCTACTGTAGTCATTTCTCTGCCTCCCTCTTACAAGGACTTTTGTGATTACATTGAGCCTGCTGGGATAATTCTAGAAAATCCCATCTCCAGATTCTTAGTCACATCTCCAAAGTCCTTTTAAAGGTAACATTCACAGGTTATAGGGATTCATGCTCTTATGTCGGGGGAGTCACTGAGGAAAAGACAGCAACATTTTTGTGAATGACCGTTGTACCAAAGAAACACTGCTGGGATATTGGTTGAATTGACTTTCAGATAGGATAGAAAAGCTCCGGAAGGAGGTAATCAATGTGGTACCTGCAGTCATTTACCAGAATACTTGACACAGAGTACAGGTGAAACATTACCATGGTTCTAGACATTGTAGTCATATGCTAGCTATATATCTAGATAATTGGTCGTGGACAGCCAACTTTCTAATTTCTCCTTAGAGGAAGCATCTCTCCTTCCCTGAACAATGAGGTGATTTTTTGATTTGCACTCACTTCAGTGTTGCTGTTATTTTCTGTCCACTACCACCCACTGACAAACTCAAAATTTCCCCAGACCAGGGCTTGGCAAGTTTTTTTCTGTGAAAAGCCAGATAGTATTTTAAGCTTTGTGGGCTATGTGGCCTCTGTTGCAATCTATAATCAATTCTGCTATTGAAAAAGAAAAGTATAGACAATTTGGAAATAAATGGGTATGGTTATTTTCCAATAAAATCTTATTTGTGGATAGTAAAATTTGAATTTAATGTAATTTTTATTTTGAATTATTACTCTTTTCCTCTCCAACCATTTAAAAATATAAGAACCATTCTTAATGTCAAGGCTTTGGAAAAACAGATCTGTTGCCTTGGCCCTGTCATAGACCTAGTCTTTTCTAGAGAACCTGTAGCATTTAACTTGCAGTTTCCCTTTATTGCTTTCCTAGTTCATAATCCAAAGCAAGAAAGGCCTGAGGTACATCCCAGTGGCTGCTACAGTACAAGTCCGACAGCCATCAGGTTTCAAAGAAGATAAGCAGCTGGATCTGGTATAGGTTCTATACAAACTGCTGAGTTTGTTGTTTGGGTTTTTAATAGACTAGACATGAGCATCTATGGCATTAAGAAAAGTCAGGCTGCTTATTTTGCATATGAGGTATAAAACATGAAATTTAAGCAATTTAGAACATTTGGGATGTTGCTCTAAATTGTTTAGCTCTTTTACCCAACTGTGCCACTTCGACAAAATACTTCCACTGTCCCTTGCTATTTAGCTACCATGTTAAAGACTTGCTGTGTTCTGGGCACTGTTCTGCATTTACATGGATTGTCTGATTCACCCAAACCCCTATGAAGTAGTCCCTTGTTTTTGCAAACAGGAAAAGCAAGGCAGGAGGATTTAAGCATCTAGCATAAGATCATACTTAAGTTGCAAGTCATAATGGTTCTTAAACCATTATGCTAGACTCCTTATATTTTTCAAAATTTTTTCCATGTTTTTAATTTTATGTGTGAGAAAACGGCAGCCTCTTGGGTGTATGTAACCAAGTTAGAAGGTAGTACTCAAGTGTTTTGTTCTAAGTTGTTTTGAACTTTGAACATCACCTCATACATGTCCCTTGACTTTGAGGTCAAAATTGTTTTCATAATACTAGGATGCTACTTGCCTTTTCACTCAAGTGTGCTGTGGAGTTTTCCAGAGACTACACAACAGGTGATGTTGCAGTAAATCAGTAGAGGAGGGAAGCAGATAATGAATGTTGTTAATCCAGACATTAAAGGGAATTGCAAAGATATTTAAAAATGTCACTCACTAATTTAAACAAAAATAATGTTCCTTTTAGCACACAGTGGGTATATTAATTTTAAATTAATTAATAAATTTAAATTTTCTTAGTTTTAATCTCTAATGTAGTAAATGTTAATAGCTAGAATCCACATAAACAAAAATTCTTGGATGTCCTAAATAATTTCAGATTATAAAAGGGTCCTGAGCCGGACAGGTTTGAGAATGCACCCCCTCAGTCAGCAGCCATTGTTTCTAGCATTTGTAGCTGGAGGAGAGTGGGGCACTCATTCATGCCACTCCTTACCCTCTTGTGCTGCCTGGAAGAACTTGCCCTCTGCCCTCTATCGTATTTATCTTTCAGGTGAGATTTACCTTGAACTGAATGACAACAATTTTAATTTTAAATTGGTTTAAAATTTAAAAACATAATGTTTGGTTCTAGGGTCAACAAAAGGCCTGTGTTACTGATTTTACTTTACAAGAGCTAAAAATTAGTTCATGCTTGCTCAGTGCCGCCTTTATAAAATCTGTGCACTGGTTGATAGAATTTGATTTTGAGCTTGAAATACAAGAACCCAGGTCAGCAACAGAATTTTTTCTAACACTGATGATTAAGTTGGTGAGGGCTACTTTCAGCTTTTCAGCACAAGGATACATTTTCTTTCATTTGTTGAACTAGGTAGGTATGTTGGAAGCAGGACTTTCCCAGAATTGGTGGTTTCATTTAGACAGCGATTATTCAACAGTCTATGCAGATAAAATGAGGTTATTTTTTCAAGAACATCCAGCTATGTCTATTTGCAAGTCATTCTCCTGCTCTGTGAGACTGAGGGAGTAGCACTTGTTACATGAAGCTCATTCTGGTCCTTTGCTCTGAATGGCTGTCATTACCAACTTGTTTTCCCCCACAGTGCCCTGCATTGAAGGAGCAGCCTCAGCCATGATGCCAGTTGATGGATACTGGCTGTGCCTACCAGCTTCTGGCATTAGACCTTTTGTGCAGACTATCAGGGTGATATGGTCTTGTCCCCACTGTTGCTGGACTGTCCCTCTGGCCCCTGAGTCACCATGTGCACCTGGCATGCTGCCTGGGGACACCTGCAGGGCTGAGCCTCCTCTTCCACATTCCTCAACTGCACCCCCTTCCACATCCCAAGCACCCTGTTTTGCTGGCCCCAAGTCCTGCCTTTCATCCGCTACACCTGATTGTAGGCAGGAGAAAAATATGCAGTCTGGGCTGGTAAGTTTGGGAATTTTTTGGCTATTAAGGTTAAAACTTTATGTTTAAAAAAACATTTTGTTTGTGTTCTTCAGCTTTTTCAGTCCTCTCCTTAGCACAGATTTTTATTTTAATAAAAGGTAATATGAAATAATAGTAGAATGATTGGATTTTTGAGAATCGAGAGTCAAAAACCTAAATTTATAAAGCCTATTGCATAGAATATGAAAACGAAATAATATAGGAGACTTCAGGGCTGGGATTGTGGCTCAGTGGTAGAGCGCTTCTCTAGCATAAATAAATATAGGAGACTTCAAGTATATGCAGATGAAAGGATTGAACTAGACAGAGCCATATTTATTTAAAATGCCTGGCAGTGGTTGAGTATTTACCTAGCATACATGAGGCACTAGTTTCTATCCCAAATACTGTAAAAACAACCATAAGATACCTTGAAAAGCAGAGACTTCTTTTCTTATATTTTTCATGCAGGTCAATGTCAATCAATTTTTCTGGATTTTTAGTTTTTTTTTCTTTTAAACTTTTTAAACAGTTTTTTATAATTGTGTTAGAGTGGGGTTCATTATATCATATTCATGCATGTATATATAACTTGATTAATCCGAATTTCCAGATTTTTAATGCTTCAGCTAAAATTATAGAAAAGTCTTAAATATTTGACTGACTTTAAAATTGCTACATTGAAATAATTTTACCCACACTTTACCAGGCCCCTATCTTGGTCTGAGACTTTAACCCATTCACTGCACGTTTGACTTAGAAAGTAAAGATGATTACTAAACTATATTGATGGCTCCATTAAAAACACACTGTACAAATGTTTTTAAAAACCTAATTTAAAATTTAGTTTCAAAATTCTAGGATGCTCAAACTAAGTTTAGGTCAAAGTTGCTTTGGTTGTGCTGCCAGGACTTCCCCATGTAGAAGTATTCCACGAACACTTGAAAGAAGAGTGTGGCACAAGAGGGCGCTGACTGGAGCCAGTCCTCCAGGATCGGAACCCAAAAGCAAGCAAGCACTGACCCCGCTTGAAGGAAGGTGGAATATTTCTCTTCATGAACTATAATAGAAGTCAAATAACATTTTTTTCTTTGAAAATTCCTTTTGCTTTCCAAAAGGAAGAATGTCTTACAAACTTTTTAGATATTGTTGCTTTTAAGTTAAATTAAAATTATTTTCCATTGTTTTTCTTTAGGCTTGTGAGGACAGTCTTCAACAGCAACTGAAAATGAATGGCTCTGAGGATCTTCCCGAATCCTATGACTTCGACCTTATCATCATTGGAGGTGGCTCAGGAGGACTGGCTGCTGCCAAGGCAAGGCTCCTTGTGTTGTGTATCATCTGGGTTATGTTTGGAGTATTCCTGTCTATGACAGTTCCCCCGTCCTCTATGTAATTGGTTTGAGGCCCTTTTGTATTTTTCACATTAACTTTGAGTGGTACATGTTAAGGGACCATAATTATAAATTGCCTTTCCAAATTGAAATACGTGTTCTTGATATAGTACTGGGCCCATGCTTAGAACACATTTTCATTTAAGTTTGGTTGATTTTTTTTTTTTCTTTCAAAGCTAATAAGGGTGTTTTGTGGAAATGGTTTGAAATTAAACAAATATATTTATCATTAATACTTGTATTAGATTTTTTTTCAGTTTGATGATTTACTTGTTCTCAATCCCTTGTGTCCCTAGAAGAAAGAAGAGGAAGAGCTAGATTTTTAAAACTTAAGTATTTGCCTCCAGTGTAGATGAGGGTGATCCAAGAGAATAACCTCTCACCGAGGACTGGATGTGACTGGGAAGAGGATGTATAGGTCCAGGTTAGGAGTGGGGCTCCTGGCCCTAAACCTAGATCCACTGCCCATGTGAGGACCTTAGCCCTGTCATCCTTTCTACCAGGTTCTTTCAAAGATGACGTGGTTTATACTCCCTTAATGTATAGTTTGTGGTCATGTAGGAAAGGTGGTAGATTCACATGAAGCTGACCAAATTAGGAGCAGGGCAGTGTCTAGCATGAAGTGACACTTCGCTGAAAGCAATTCAGGAATAGTACCTGATGTAATTTACTCTGGAAGTGGTGCGCAGGGACTCTGTCCTCTTAACCATTAGAGGTTTAGTTGCCAGCGTATAAACTTAGTCCCCGAGAAAGGCAGAAGTTACTCAAATGAACCTGAATGTTGTCTTCATTCCCCAAAAAATATATTTGGAGACTTTGAAGGGCTGTAGCTGTCAATAAATTGGCTGTACCAGCTCTGTAGCACTTGAATGGCCACTTTTTTTTTTTTTTTTTCAGATTGTTGCTTAATCTACTATTGTTTGAGTAGAATTATGTAAGAGGATTCTAGGGTTTCTATCCAGTTCCAACGATTTTATAACTGGAATCTGCCTAATCTTTAAAGCTGCCCTCACAACTGAGTGTTTTTTTTTTTTTTTGTGTGTGTGTGTGTGTGTGTTTTTTTTAAGGTACTGGGGATTGAACTCAGGGGTACTTAACCACTGAGCCATATCTCCAGTCCTTTTTTTTTATTTTATTTAGAGACAAGGTCTCACTAAGTTGCTTAAGGTCTAGCTAAGTTGTTGCTGAGGCTGACTTTGAACTTGGAAGATCTTCCTGCCTCAGTCTCCCGAGCCGCTAGAGTTACAGGCATGAGCCCCACACCTGGCCTATCTGAGGATCTTAGTTTTTATCTTGGAGTTGAAAAGTCATGGTACATGAAATTCCCTTGTATAAATAATTGGTTATGCCTTAGGCATTATAGCTTAATAAAACAACATCGATGTTAGCAGCCCATTGCCCACTTATTATATTAACTCTTTCAACTCATTTTAGTAATTTTGTTTTCCAGGAGGCAGCCAAATATGACAAGAAGGTTATGGTCTTGGATTTTGTCACTCCAACCCCTCTTGGAACTAGATGGGGTAAGCTCCTAAAGTAGTTCAGAAGTGGTTTTGTAGAAGTCAGTTTTTCCCTAGCAATGATCTAAGTAGCTCCTAAAACCCACTGAGACAAACAAAAACCAACAGCATATCTCTTTCATTTGAGCCAAGTTAAAGTGACTTGGCTTAAATGCTAAAAAATCCAGGTTCTTTAGCATAGCCAAGATAGAAACCTTTTGCACAAGCTATGCCTTATGGTAAACATTTGTGCAGTTTAATGTATTTAGGGGGTTAATAAGTGAAAAATGTAAAACCTTTTAAAACTTCCTGTTTTAAATCCACTTTCTACATTCAAATAAAAACTAGAATCAGAATGGGCAGCCTTGCTGCTTCTGTCTTGGGGAATTTTATTTTTATTATTCATTGATTAAATAAATTCTGATGATTTAAGAACCAGTGTCCTGGGGAATATAGCTTAGATTGTCACAATATGAAAGAAATTTCTGCCCCCTGTGGCACCTACATTTTGGTGTGAAGATTAAAAACAAGCAAGGACTTCACAAATTGTGATAAGTGGTCCTGAAATTTTTTTTTTTTTTTTTTTTTTATAATGGGATAGAGAAGAACTGGGTAAAGGAGAGTTTTGACTTTGAGAAAATTATCAAGGAAGGCTACTGAAGAGATGGCAGTTAGGCAAAGCCTTAAAAAGTAAGAATGAACTCCCTATACCAGAAGCTGAGGCATACCCTCCAGGCCGCTTTTCTCTGTTTCATAGTGGTACATTCAAAGGCCCTGAGGTACATAAGAGCCCTTCATCCTTCTAGCATGAGTGGTAGGACCTGGAGGTAGCATGAGGGCTTTGCAGGCCAAGATGAGAACTTTGAACTAATCAATGCATAGTGGGAAACCTTTGAGGAGTTTAAGGCAGGAGAGTAATGTAGTAGGTAAATTCTATGAAGATTACTTGGCTGCTTGCATAAGAAGGAGGCAAGAAGCAGAAATCTAGGTACGGCAATATCACAATTTCTCATTTATCCATTTAGCAAAAACTTAAATGTCAATCCTGTGCTGGGCACTGTTCTTGGTACTAGGTATGTCCCTTACCCTGCAGTGCCTACCTCCACAGAACTCTTGGTAGTGTTCTTAGAGGACATAGCTTTGAGCTTCGAAGTCCAGTGTTGTCTTGCATGCTGATTGATTTTATTTTGGCAACCTCTCCACCTGCCTTCATCTTATTTTAATGGGAAACAAGCTATCACAGTGCTGTTTAAGCTTAGAGATATTGTGCTATTTTGAAGGGGTAGGGGTGAGGGAGATGGGACATGAGTCCTTTGGAGAATCCAGTGAAAGCCTCCTTAAGAAAATAAAATGCACATAAGTTAACAGTTTTTTGTGTGTGGTTTCAGAACCACTGCAGTTAAGCCATGCTTAGCATAACCACTCTTGGTCATTTCTGCATATGGGTTTGATGGTAAGGATGGGGGGTGTGTGCACATAGTAAAATTTTAATTTTTAATGTTGTTGCAGGTCTTGGAGGAACGTGTGTGAATGTGGGTTGCATACCTAAAAAACTAATGCACCAAGCAGCTTTGTTAGGACAAGCCCTGAAAGACTCTCGCAACTATGGCTGGAACTTTGAGGACAATGGTATGGGAGTGAGAAAGCTCCTCTTCTGTTTGTGCTTTTGGGGGTTTGAACTGCTATCTGGAAATGTGAAGCTAGCAAACACCCTGGAAGTTGTTCTTATTGTTTACATTTGTTCGTTGACAAAGTCACTGCAATTATCCTTTGTCAGATAGCTACATAGTATAGTAAGAACAGATATTTAATATGGCATTTCTACTTAGAAACCTAGAATTCTTTCAAATGAATCTCCCAGTGTGTGAAAGAGGTCACACAGTGTTTGTAATGTGAAGGAAGTGCAGATCGTATCTGATGGGCTTTGTTTTGAAGCTATTGAATTTTTCTCCAAAGCAGGTCTTAGGAGAGGTATTGTTTGTTTTGGAGGGAACATTTAGACTTTGTTGCATTAAAAATACTTAGAATTCTCTAGAAACCCTAGACAAATTGAGGAAGGAATCTGTGACTTTAGAAAGTAGATTGCATTCTTTGGTGGAAGAATAAAGTGAGGCCTGGTACAGTTATATGAATTATTCAGATTTTCTTAGATCAGTATCACCTGTTTCCTGGGACCCTTTCAAGTCTGCTTTCTGTGCACAGCTTTTGGAGACCTGAGAGTTTTTCATTTTTTTGTTCTGAACCCCATTTTAATTTTTTTTGCCTAAAGAAAAGAGAATTGAGTAAACTCAGCTGACCTAGGAAGCATGAGTTTGATACCTAATTGCCATACTCTGCCCTCTCCCTCTCCTCTCTAAGTTGCTCACTCCTGTCTGGAGGCGGTCATTCCTGCCTGGCCTGCCAGGTAGCGCCCTTCCCCTCCTGGACACTGCTGTGAACACATCCAGTTAGCAACATGGTTTTTCTTCCTTTTCTTGACTGGATTTCTTTCTGTCTTTTTTTTTTTTTTTTTTTAATTCCAGAAATTCTTCTGGTGAAAGTTAGATAACAGGAGTATTAATCATCTATATAGTGTCCAGCACTCAGGTTTGTGTGTAGTACTTGTTGATGTTAGTCTTTAGCTATCAACTCTTAAGAAAAAAAATAATGTAGTCAGTGGAACAGGATTGCTTAATGTAGTTAAGAATGTAGGGAAATTTATGTAATGTGACTTTAGAATCTTTAAAGGATACTGGTTATTCGTTTGAAAAAGAAAAGAATAGGCCACTGCTGAATGTGGATTCTATTAGTGGGACCAACTAAAAATAATTGTAATAAACTAAGCAATCAGGTAGGGAATGATGTATAACTTAGCAGATTGACAGATCTTTACAGCAAAAGAATGTTTCTGTGGCTGTAATGTAACAACAATATGAAATAGCCATGCATATTTTTTATTTATTTCTAGTTATAGAATAAAAAACTAATAAATGTACAACAAATAAGATAATAAGGAGCCAATACTAGCACAGTTCAGACTCCCTGAATTTCCTGGGGTTTGAAAACTTGAATCAAATCAAATTTGTCTATCCTTTATACATTATTTATCCAACTGATTTAACTATCTTACCTCCTTTGTGTTTCTTCCTCCTTAAGGTCTTTTTAAGATAGAAATACGTGATTTTCTGTTTTAACCTCACGATTCCTGTGCTTGTCAGCAGCAGCAACTCCAGAGTCTTTGAGAACAGCTGAAGAACTACACTCAATTCTTGCACTTTTCAGTAGAGAATGCTTGCTGCTTCAGCCCTTCTCATCAAATCTTTGTTCTGAAATAAAATGGCATACTGTGCCTGTCAGGATCTACCACTGAGGAAACAGTGCTTATCCTCCCTCCTTTTGGTGGTAAAATAATTGTGGCGAGGAATAAAGAGATGCAGATAAACATTACTTTATTTCACTAGGTCTTAGAGCTAGAAAGAAACTTGGAGGTGTTTTTTTCAAATGAGACCAAAACCTTTAGAGAGGCTACTGATTGGTGCTTCCTACTAAATGAATTTTGAAGTGTTATTTTATATTTTTAGAATAGGAACACATCTAATCTCATGTCCTTGATCAAACAACAGCTCTTTTGTTTTCTAGAAACACTGTGTCTGACACTGCAGATAGCACCCAGCATGCTGAGGGAGGACAGGGACCTGAACCAAGCCAACAGCTGAATCTCATGACCAGGAGAGTGACAGTCACCCCACAGCTGGCAGGTCCAGACCTGAGATCTGCCTTTTTCCTAAAGTTTCAAACTGATACACAGAGAAAGTCATAGATCCTAAAAAAACATTTTGAGCTCAGTAATTCAAGCTGGATGAATTGGTCCTTTCTGGAAGATTGGTTGGCTTTATATTGCTTAGGGTTATCCATTTGAGTACTTTTATGCTCAAGAATGAAATGTGTGTTTTAAAATTGAAGTATTTGAAAAGGTTTAGGATCCCATTGTCATTATGTAGAAAATAAGATCATTGTTCACAGTCGGGCTTGCAGAATTTGGGGATATATCCTCATCATATACCTGGTGTTTTACATGGCATGTGACTGCCACTGATGGGTGTGTGACCTTGGTATTCCTGTCTTTGTTTTCCTGGATATATAACAGGAGTAATTCCTGCTCCCTGGGGTGCTTTGAGGCTTAAGTGAGAAGATGTGCCCGACATGTTAAAAGTGATGACGCAGTTCTGTTAGTATGGTTACTGTAGTTCAACCTAAGGTGTGGCCTGGCTCTCTGTAGTGGAAGAGAGTAAACTAGGAGATTTGACTAAGATCCACTGCTGTGTGCAGAAGGGCACACTTAGGTGCAAATGCATTCTGCCTGCCTGCTGGAATCTGCATTCTAGAGGTTTAGCAACGCATTTCGGCTAGTAGAACAGCCAATGGTATCAGGAGGCCTAGGAGAGATGCTGAGGCTATGCCAGTAGGTGGACAGAGTGTGGGTGTGTAGGGTCCTGGTAGTGTTTGGGAACACTGATAGGTGGTGGGTTTGGGGTATTATCAGAAGGCAGGGCACCCTAGCGAACTGGAGTTCCATGTATGTCCCAGAGTCCAGTTACCACTAGTAGCATATAAGGTGGGAATCTGAATGTTACAAGACACTCAGAAGGGACCACAAGACCAAGACCATAGGAGCAGATCAAGTGCTTTAATGCTGAATCCAAAACTGGTATCCCAGACTTTTTGAAATTCCTTCTGTTTGAGTACAATCATACTAGACACTGAGGCTAAGGGTGGCTATCTGCTGTTCCCCAAGGTGAAGGAACCTATGTAGGGAAAAGAGATTTGAGGAGTTTGGAAATCAGACTGGGCCTAAGCCACAAAAGGAAGGCTTTAATAGAAGTGTTGAGTCTAATCATTGAATTTGAATTTTGGTCATTGAAATCATGAAATTTATTGGTGCTATTACCTAATTCTAACTATGTCTTATTTTAGAATATGGTCTTTCCTATAGGATTAGCAGAGTACAATCCACTTAGTAGTTTTATACTTATAAAATTTCAGACATGATTTTTCCCTTTGACCTAGCTTATTGTTTCTCTGTGGTAGTGATATTACTGGCACTTTGGGCTGGACAGCTCTGTGGTAGATGAAGAAAAATAGTTAGCATCACTGGCTGGCTGGGCATTAAATGTTAGGGGCATCCCTCAATCACTGTGACCACCAATGGTATATGTCTGGGATTAACTTTGGATACAGTACTCTAGTTAAGAAGAAAGAAAGAGGAACATAAAAAGAGTTTGGTAATTGTTGCAGTTAGATGGGGTGAGGTATGCTATTGTCCATTCCTGGTTGACAGGCAGGCAGGCTGGCTGGTCCAGGTTCCCTGCAGCGTCCTCCACCCCAAGCACATAGTCCTCTTGGCAGGAAGTCTTGCATTAATTATATTAAATGTATGGTGGTCTTCTAAAAGGGAAAGAATATTGAAAATGAAAAGGTAGCTCATGTGCTCAAAATGAAGAACCTCTTCTTGTAGACTACAAGCTCTACTCTCTTTATTCCATGTTTGTAGTTACTGAGAAACTCATATGTTTGTTGGGCAGTTGAAAAGCTAAATGTCTTACTTTCTTACACAGTTAAACATGACTGGGAAAAAATGACAGAAGCTGTACAGAATCACATTGGCTCTCTGAACTGGGGCTACCGTGTAGCTCTACGGGAGAAAAAGGTGGTCTATGAGAACGCTTTTGGGCAATTTATCGGACCTCATAGGATTAAGGTAATTATAAAAGCAGCATCCTCTGTAACTTTTTTTTTTTTTTTTAAGCTTTGGTTGGTGCTGGGGAGAAAAAGAGTTATAATATTAAAAGTATTATAATAAAAGTGCAAGTCACTGTGACCCAGACTGTCCAGTTTGGTGATTTTGACGTCTGTGGGGGTGTGGTGGAGTGTCAGCATACTGGGCCAGATTACCTGGATTTCAGGCTTGGCTCTATCATTTGCTAGCATTGTGACCTTAATATCTCTTTCTTAATGAATCATCAAATTTTTATGTGGCTCAAATGAAACACTGAAGAACAAGTCTTTGTTAACTTTTAAGTTAATTTTAAGAACTCATTACTTATTAGAGTTGATGTATTGGGTTCTTTTGTAGGCAACAAATAACAAAGGCAAAGAAAAATTTTATTCAGCAGAGCGATTTCTCATTGCCACTGGTGAAAGGCCACGTTACTTGGGCATCCCCGGGGACAAGGAGTACTGCATCAGCAGGTAAGGTTAAATACAAATGTTTTTAAAATTGAAAACTACAAGCATTGGTCATTCTGCCATTTAAAGTCAATATTAACATCACTGCTAACATACTTGTATATAGATACATTCTTGTTTGTGTTTGAAATTATCTCTGCCTCATCCAGAGCAGCCCAGGTGGCACATGTTGTCATGGCTGTCTTGGAAGTGCTGTCATAGTCTGCTTGGGCTGCTGTAACAACTAACTTAATCTGGGTAGCTGAAATACCAGAAATTCATTTCTCATAGTTCTGGAGGTTGGGAAGACCAAGGTCAGGTGATCAAGGTGTGGGCAGATTCCGTGTCTGCTGAGGGTCTGTTGCTTTGTTTGTAGATGGCATCTTCTTTCTGTGTTCTTACCTGGTAGAAGCTGCACAGGCAGCTCTCTGTCTTTCATCAAGACACTAGAGCTCCGCCTTCATGACCTGATCACCTATGAAGGACTCCGCCTCTTAGCACCATCTTCTCTTGGGGGCTAGGACTTCAACATGTGAATTTTGGTGGGGGGAATGGGCACAAACGTTAGTCTCAACAGATACCCTACCCTACTCTTCCCTCCACTTCCCTCCAGCATTCCTCTTCCTCCTTCTTTCCTCCCTCCTTTCCTGTCTTTTTTGACATGGTCTCACTATGTTGCCCAGGCTGGTCTCAAACTCCCGGGGTTCATGTGATCCTTTTCCCTCAGGCTCCTGAGTACCTGGATTATAGGCCCATGCTACTTGCCCAGCTTGCTTTTTATATATATTTTTAATTTGTTCTAATTAGTTTTACATGACAGTAGAATGCATTTTGACACATTGTACACAAATGGAGCACACCTTCTCATTCCTGTGGCTGTACATGGTGCTGAGTCACACCAGTAACACAATCACACAGGTATATAGGGTAATGAAGTCTGTCATTCTACTGCTGATTTTCATATTTTAAAAACTTTTTTTTTTTTTGGTACCAGGAATTGAACCCAGGGGCCTTAGCCACTGAGCCACATGCCCAGCCCTTTTTCTTATTCTCACTGAGTTGCTTGGGGTCTTGCTAAGTTGATGAGGCTGGCTTTGAACTTTCTGTCCTCCTGCCTCTGTTTCCCGAGCTGCTGGGATTACAGGTGTGCACTAATGCGCCTGGTTAAAAACTCATTTTTAACAATGCTTTAATGATATCTTATATGACTTATGTATTCTCTTAACTGTAAGATTTTCATCATGTTTTACTCATATTTATACTTATTTTAATATTATAAAAACAAGATTTTGAAAAATTTTCTCACCTTTTTCTTCACTTATTTTTTTTTGTACCAGGGATTGAACTCAGGGGCACTCAGCCACTGAGCCACATCCCCAGCCCTGTTTTATATTTTATTTAGAGATGGGGTCTCACTGAATTGCTTAGGGCCTCGCTTTTGCTGTGGCTGGCTTTGAACTCACGATCCTCTTGCTTCAGCATCCTTAGCAGCTGGGATTACAGGCTTGTGCCACCACACCCTGTTTTCTCTGCTCTTAATAATCGATATTCCAAGAGAGAAATAACATAGGCTTTTTACCTTTGACAGAAGCTGAAGGTGGGGTTTGGGTTTGCAACTGTATTATGTGTTTCACGCAGTTAAATCATGTGGGTGTAGGTTGGAATGTTGTCAGGAAGTAAATGGTTTGCTCTGTTTAGCAACTGGGCTTGAGCTACTCTGAAAGAAACTAGCAAGAAAGGGAGAATATCTTAAGATTTTATAAAAACTTCTCATGTGTAGCTAATTGAATGTTTATAATATTAATAATTTCTTGTTCTTATTTGGTTTAGTCACTATTCATATATGAACCTTTTTCTATATTTTCTTTCTTCTTTCCCTATCCCTTTAAATTCTTTTCAGTGATGATCTATTTTCCTTACCTTACTGCCCGGGTAAGACCCTGGTGGTTGGAGCATCCTATGTCGCTTTGGAATGTGCTGGATTTCTTGCTGGTATTGGTTTGGATGTCACTGTTATGGTGCGGTCCATTCTCCTGAGAGGATTTGACCAGGACATGGCCAATAAAATTGGTGAACACATGGAAGAACATGGTATCAAGTTTATAAAGCAGTTTGTACCAATTAAAGTAAGTGGGGTTGACTATGGGTTTACTGATTTTGTACTCATGATGAAAGGCAAACAGAGGGTTAGGGTTGGGTAGTGGAAACATCATTTGGGCATTATAAACCTTCGGGAGTCCTGATTCCTCACCTTTTATATATTGAAATAAGCTTGTACCTGCCCACTGCTTAAATAACTCTGCTCTTATTTACGGATTAATAATACCTGCCTTTGTCAACTTACTCTTTTGGTACTTTCTTGATTAAAACTTTCCGTTTTTGCATTCTTTTATAATGTTGGTCTGCTGTATTTTATTTCATCATATGTACTAGAGATTTAAAAATAAGGGTTCAAGGGTAGGCTGACTTTGTTTTTCTTTGTGAGACATTTTTCCCTGGGTATGTGATATATTAAATTATGTACTATGTCACTCTGGCTTTCCAGGAAACAGTTAACTTCATTTCATTTTATGGGCTCTTTTTTGGTCATTTGATCTTTATTTCCAAAGGCCTAAAATATGCCAAATTATACCTGAGACCTTGTTAACATTACCACAATGTTTTGATATATGAGAGTGACAAAATGGATAAGTTAGTGATACTTTCCTTTAGTGCAGGATAGACTATTGTGGTCAAGTTTAGAAATTTTAGCTATTTGTTTCCTCTTTCAGTGACTTGACTTGAGTTCTTTGTATGGCCATGGGTCTCTTTGCTGATGGGTAAAAGTATGAGCTTTGGGATAAGAATGACCCATATTCAAATCTTGTCAGTTTCCACATGACTTGTTCATTTAATGTCTGTGAGCCTCGGTTTCTTTTGTAAAGTGAGAAAGATAATGATTATCTCTGAGTTCTGGGTGAGGATTACATTAGCTAACTTTTAAGCCATTGGAACAGTACCTGGCATAAAAAGAAGTCTAAGGGAATCCATTTCATAGTACTGTTGTGGGGATCGCAAGTCTGCTGTTTCTAGGAAGTAGATGGCTACATTTGCATTAAGGCTGTGAGTAAGAAACAACTGAATGTGTGGGTTTTGCTGGTAGAAAAGTTAATCTTCCTGTGTAATCTCTTAAAAGTTGGAGAGTTTGTGGATCCTTTTGAAAACCTGGTGGACTGTGCCTCCTTAAATAGTATTATCAAAGTGCCTGGGTAGTGAATTATTGCTGTACTGTAAAGTACTGAGTGGAAGGAGCCTTTTGTGAAGAGGTGGGAGAACAGGACATTTTGGTCAGAGGTTATAATGTATACAGAAAGGCTCTGGGGAGGAAAATTGGTCTAGATACAGAGAAAGCCTGGCTAGAGTACAAAGTGAATAAGGGCAACGATAGGATGAGGCTCTTTACCTACCATTTTGAAACAAATATAAGATATGAACCAATTGAATTCCTCTCCAAAGATGAGAAATTTTAGTTTAAACAGGAGAGACTTCCAGTGCACTCAAAAGAGATTTAACTATATAAGAAGGGAAGAGAATTCAAGAAGAGAATCTTTACTGTTATTGATGTCAAAAGTAAAATGACCCTGAAGAATGTTCCCAAACAGAGTGATTATATTTTAAAGGTAGGGCAGAAATTGCAGGTGGTTTTATTGTTTTCTTCCAGGAAATATTTTATAAAAGCCCATGATTGGCTGTTACTCAGAGACAGTAGGTTAACTACAGACTTGAGGAAGTTTCCAGGTGGCAGTGCCTCTATGTCATTGTTACCCAGAATGGATTAGCCTTGACACCTTCCTGTAATAAGTTGGTATGTTCATTCTCTTGCTGTAGCACAGATGTATTCCTTTCTGCCTCCTTAACAGCCATTGAAACACATACATCTCTTTGCCACTATGGTTTTTACAGCTTGCTAGCTGTCATTAAAATTATTAATAATCTACTTCAGTACCTGTTCTTTGTTGTCAGTGATCTGAAGTCAGAAGGGAATCTCTGAATTTGAGCAGTAGTGACTTTCCCATGGTGAAAGCTTCTGGGTGAATTATGAGATAGGAAATGGGAAAAGCAGTTGAGATATTGGTCTGATTTTTAGGGACTGGCCTGTACATTCTCTGGCTTTTTTTTTTTTTAAAAAAACCTGTTTTTCCCTCTGAACTTTACTATTTGAAAACAGCCTCTCTAAGAAGCAGTGTTAAGCTGTGACAAAGAAGGGGCTAAATAAAAGAATCTCATATCATCCTAATTATGTGAAGGTGAGGTAATTGGGATATAAAATGCTTTTTAAGCCAGATTTTATATTTCAACTTTGGGTTAGCCAGATTGACAGGGAAGACAATTATTTTCCTTAATAAACATCTATCAAAACTTTATCACTTTTGCAGATTGAACAAATTGAAGCAGGGACACCAGGCCGACTCAGGGTGACAGCTCAGTCCACCAATAGTGAGGAAATCATTGAAGGAGAGTATAATACGGTAAGGAGATGCCCAGGGCACTATTCCAACAGAAAGCAAGTAACATGCTTCTTGGTTCTCTGTTGTGTACTTACAGTGACTTCTTCTAAAATTACTTATTCTGATGCCCCTTCTAAGATATCTTCAGTACTTCTGATATTATAATTTGTTTTGACAAAGGGTGGCTTCATATTTTCTCTACTGTAACTAACTTAAAATATTGTTTTATCAAATGGCTAAAAAAGGTATCAGATGTTTTTGAATGAGTTAGAATTTCTCTGTCCCTTTTACCTCCCAACCTGCCACTTGGAAAATAACTTAATCAGTCATAGAGTGTGTTGTGTTTGTCTGTAAACTTGGCTGAGTTTATTAAGGCATTAATTCTTTCTCATTATTAATAAGAAACGAAGAGCTATTTTTGCTATATCATGTTGGAGAGGTTTTTTTTTTAATTGAGGGTTTTAATCTGTTTTAACTTGTATTATTAAGTATTTATTACTAAGTGGGAAATGAAACTGTATTAGCTTAATAATCTGAAAAATTCATGCAAAGGTTTTTAAAAAGTGTATTAATTTTTCAGGTACTGCTGGCAATAGGAAGAGATTCTTGTACAAGAAATATTGGCTTAGAAACTGTGGGGGTGAAGATAAATGAAAAGTAAGAAAAAACATTGTCATTCAATGCTATTTCACTTATTCATAACATTGATCAATTGTAGAGTATTTTAAAGTTATTTTTAACATAGTTGGAGAGTTCCGTTTTTTGGTTTAGAAAATAGAACACTCTTCAGTGCCACTCATATTAGTGTTTCCTGCATTTATTTTGTTTTGTTGGTTATTTTAATTTAGAATTGTCTCTGTAAGGTTTCTTTTTTTGGCCATACTAATAGGCTCAAACCCAGCACTCTACCTCTGAGCTACATCTGTAGCCTCCTTATAATAATTTTATTTTGATAAAGGGTCTTGCTAAGTTGCCTGGCTGGCATTGAACTTGTGATCCTCGTGCCTCAGCCTCCCAAGTAGCTGGGTCTATAGGTATACACAATGTAGTGTGCCTGGACAGAGGTTTCCTATAGTTTTCTTATTTCTTTGATTTTCACAATAGTGGACAGGATTGTCACTAATCGTTTTGGTTCCTCTAAGCTTTTTAATAATACACTAGAACATCGTTCTCAGAGTCAGTTTTGGGCTTCATGGGGAGAAAGGGGATTTAGTTCTATTTAGTTGATATTGGTAATGGACGGTAATTTTTAACTAAACGAATTTACAGATCTGGCAAAATACCTGTTACGGATGAAGAACAGACCAATGTGCCTTACATCTATGCCATTGGTGATATATTGGAGGGAAAGCTGGAACTTACCCCAGTGGCCATCCAGGCAGGAAGATTGCTGGCCCAGAGGCTTTATGCTGGCTCCACTGTCAAGGCAAGTGCTGTCGTCCACTGAGACACTCTTTTTAATAATCCTCTCTGTCCCGTTTAGTGGTGCAGTTGGGAAATGTACCAGGTTTGAGTAATTTAGTACTTTGGTAATGACATTCTAGATCTGCTTTATTAAGTGTATTCCAAATGGTACATTGGTAGGTCTTCTATACATTTGTGACTTTATTATGAAAATTGTCACTTTTGGAATCACACTTAGAATAAAGAGGAGCTAGTTTGTTTCATATACTTATAATAGTTGCATTTCCATCAGTTTCATTATTACCACTGAAAGTATAATTTTCTAAGTCTTTTTTTGTACCTATCTAAGCTATAAAAGGATTTGGGGATTTAGGCAAAAGTTTCAGTGTGCAGAGTTGTTTAAACTACTGTTCAGACTTTATTCCCCAGTCCTTTCAAAGAAAATGTCTTTTGTTCTTAGGATATTAAATATGTTTTATGCTAATGTTAATGCTTTAGAGTGATTTTGTTTAAAGTCACAGTAGAAAATTGAATGCTTCCTTTTGTAGTATAGAACCAGATGGCCAGAAAGAATAATATACCCTAATTATTTTTTTAAAAGGAATTCTGGGAAAATGAATTGTGAAGAATTTAGTTACTACCCATTTTCCTTGAATATAAATCATCATGGGTTGGCTACAGTAATGGAAGTCTCATTGAATGATGCTAGTAAAGTTTATTTGTGGCCTGGAGTTATTCTGGATTTGTAGCATAATAAAATCTGATAATTTGAAATGATGAGATTAGGGGTAGAAAGGTTCTGTCAGAGTGGCTAGATAGGGTTCTTATTCCTATTGGAACAAAGATAACAAGATCACCTCTTTGAGTTAAATCTTACATTCATTATCGGAGTTAATGAGTATCTGGTAAGTCAAGAAAGGGCATTTAGAAATATAGCTTGAGATGTATTTGGTTTTTTAATTTATATCTTGCAGATTCCTGAAGTAAAAAAGAAATATTTTTATATAACAGCAATAACCAAAGGGTGAACATGAAAAAGATTGCACTAAATTTGAAATCATGTGGCACAGAATTTCTTAAAATCTGGATATTTTTATTTCCTTGTGGATAGTCCTTCTACATCTTGTTGGTAGTCTCAAGTGAATCTCTGGAGGTCTGAGAACTCTCTTTGAGAAACCTCCTCCTCTTTGGTAGTCTGCCTTGTAGCTGCAAGCCACCCTGGCTGCCCTGAGCTGTCATCACTGTCTCTAACTGGGAAAGACTGCCAGGCTCTTCAAGTTTCCCCTCACGGCATGGAGGTCCAGGAGTCCCTCTGGGCAGTAACCCCAAGCCAGCAGAGGGCCCACCTCCTTCTGTTTCCCTTCTCTTGAGGGCCACAGGTGCTGCTGCCTGTCCAGTGTCCATTTTTGTCTGGTTTGTTCTTATTTAATGTAGGAGGGTAGCTCTGGCTCATGGCATACCAATAACTTGAAGTGGATATCTGCCTTTTGTATTAGAGAAATCCAAGGATGTTTATGGTCTTTTTAGAGAATAAGAATTATATTTATTGTTTCTGGCATATTTTAAAGATTTTACACTCTATTTTAGAGAATGAGAATTGCATTTTTCACATTTTAAATGTAGAATGTTGCTTAGGCTTATTGTCTTCTGGTGGTCTTCATTCCCATTTTAGTGGCTCCATAATAGTACACTGACAGTATGTACGTGTTACATTCTAATTCTTGGGGGTTATTTTAAAGCCACTTTTGATATTGCCACTGTTGAAGAGGACTGCAGCAAAACTCAAATCAGTATATGTAGCCTTTTCTATGTATGAAATTATCATGCCATTATAATTATAGTAGCATGTTATTGTAATAACATAATCTTATAAATTTTTTAAAAGTAGGATTATTGATCCAAAGGTGTAAAATACTTTTATGACTCCTATATGTATTACCTAATTGATTTCAAAGAATTCTGTTAATTTTTGACTCTAAGATTATCAGGTCTGATAATTTCCTATATATTGTTTTTTGCTACTTTATTTAGAGGAGAGAAAGTGGTAATTGAAGGTAACATCAGTTGGTAGCTGCCACAATATGAGGATGCTGATCTTTTCTTTATAATCATTCTTGCCTGACTTTAAGCCTCTACAAAGGCTTTTCACATGAGTGGGTGATTCTCAGTGTAGTTAGTGTCTGGGATTGGGATTTCACATGCTTTTGATAGAAATTTATTTCTGCTTTCCTTTCCCTCTTTTGAACCATTTTAAAAATTTTTCTAATTTGTTATATATGACAGCAGAATGCATCCTCGATTCCTATTACACATATAGAGCACGACTTTTCCTGTCTCTGGTTGTGCACAAAGTAGAGTCACACTATTTGTGTCATCATACATGTACTTAGGGTATTGATGTTCATCTCATTCCACCATCTTCCTTACCCCTAGACCCCCTCCCTTCCCCTATCTCCCCTTTGCCCTATCTAAAGTTCCTCCATTCCTCCCATGTTCCCCACCCCAATCCCCATTATGGATCAGCATCCTCATATTAGAGAAAACATTTGGCATTTGTTTTTTTGGGATTGGCTTACTTCACTTGGCATAATATTCTTCAACTCCATTTACCTGCAAATGCCATGATTTTATTCTCTTTTAATGCTGAGTAATATTTCATTGTGTATATATGCCACATTTCCTTTATCCATTCACCTACTGAAGGGCATCTAGGTTGGTTTCACAATTTTGCTATTGTGAATTGTGTTGCTCTTATACATTGATATGGCTGTGTCCCTATAATACGCTTTTTAAAAGTCCTTTGGGTATAAACCGAAACCGAGGAGTGGGATAGCTAGGTCAAATGGTGGTTCCATTCCAAGTTTTCCAAGGAGTCTCTATACTGCTTTCCAGACTGGCTGCAATTTGCAGTCCCACCAGCAATGTATGAGTGTGTCTTTTCCCCCACATCCTACCACCACTTATTGTTGTTTGTATTCTTGATAGCTGCCATTCTGACTGGATTTGCATTTGCATTCTGATTTGCATTTCTCTAATTGCTGGTGATGTTGAACATTTTGTCATATCTGTTCAGTTCCTTGGCCCATTTATTGATTTTTTGGGGGGGTGGGTGTTAAGATTTTGAGTGCTTTATATATCCCAGAGATTAGTGCTCTATCTGATGTTCATGTGGTAAAAATTTGCTCCCATCCTGTAGGCTCTCTGTTCACCTCACCGTAAGCGCTCTATTCACCTCTTTATTCACCTCACTCTATTTATCTCACTTTGTCTTTTGGCGAGAAGAAGCTTTTTAGTTTGAATCCATCCCATTTATTGATTCTTGATTTTATTTCTTAATGCTATAGGAATCTTTTTAAGGAAGTCAGGCCTAATGTGACAAAATGGATTCTATCCATTATCCATTTTATCCTACTTTATCTTCTGTTAGGCACAGGGTCTCTGCTTTAATTCCTAGGTCCTTGATCCACTATGAGTTGAGTTTTGTCCACGGTGAGAGATAGGGGTTTAATTTCATTTTGTGTGTATGGATTTCCAGTTTTCCTAGCACCATTTGTTGAAGAGGCTATCT
The DNA here is from genome assembly GCF_047511675.1 of Marmota flaviventris. NCBI lineage: Eukaryota > Metazoa > Chordata > Mammalia > Rodentia > Sciuridae > Marmota > Marmota flaviventris. Next base: position 57,219 of record NW_027287729.1, read on the forward strand.
TTTCTTTAATATATGTTTTTGGCACCTTTGTCTAATATAAAATAACTGTAATTATGTGGGTTGGTCTCTGTGTTCTCTATTTTGCACCATTGGTCTACAAGTCTGTTTTGGTGCCAGTATCATGCTGTTTTTGTTACTGTTGCTCTGTAGTATAGTTTAAGGTCTGGTATAGTGATGCCACCTACTTCACCCTTCCTGCTAAGGATTGCTTTAGTTATTCTGGGTCTCTTATTTTTCCAGATGAATTTCATGACTGCTTTTTCTATTTCCATGAGGAATGTCATTGGGATTTTGATTGGAATTGCATTAAATCTATATAGTGCTTTTGGTAGTATGGTCATTTTGAAAATATTTATTCTGCCTATCCAGGAACAAGGTAGATCTTTCCATCTTCTAAGGTCTTCTTTAATTTCTTTCTTTAGCATTTTAAAAAAATATTTGTTTTTTAGTTTTTTATGTGACACAGTATCTTTATTTTCCTTTATGTGGTGCTGAGGATCGAACCCAGTGCCTTATGCATGCCAGGCAAGCACGCTACCACTTGAGCCACATCCCGAGTCCTCTTTAGCATTTTGTAATTTTCATTGTAGAGGTCTTTCACCTCTTTCGTTAAATTGATTCCCAGGTATTTTGTTTATTTTTTTTTGTGACTATTGTAAAATGAGTAGTTTTCCTAGTTTCTCTTTCAGAGGATTTGTCACTGATGTACAGAAATGCTTTTGGTTTATGGGTGTTGATTTTATATCCTGCTACTTGGCTGAATTCATTTATTCTAGTTGTTTTCTGGTGGAATTTTTTGGGTCTTCTAGGTATACAATCATATCATCGGCAAATAGTGATAATTTGAATTCTTTTTCCTATCTGTATCCCTTTAATTTATTTTGTCTAATTGCTCTGGCTAGAGTTTCAAGAACTGTGTTAAATAGGAGTGATGAAAGAGGGCATCCCTGTCTTATTCCATTTTTTAGAAGGAATGCTTTCAGGTTTTCTTCATTTAGAATAATGTTGGCCTGGGGCTTAGCATAGATAGCTTTTATATTGTTGAGGTATGTTCCTGTTATCCCTAGTTTTTCTAGTGTTTTGAACATGAAGGGATGCTGTATTTGTCAAATGCTTTTTCTGAATCTTTGAGATGATCATATGATTCTTATTTTTAAGTCTGTTGATGTGATGAATTACATTTATAGATTTCCATATGTTGATCCAACCTTGCATTCCTGGGATGAATCCCACTTGACCATGGTGCACTATCTTTTTGATATGATTTTGTGTTTGATTTGCCAGAATTTTATTGAGGATTTTTGTATCTATGTTTATTAGAGACATTGGTCTGAAGTTTTCTTTGATGTGTCTTTGTCTGGTTTTGGAATCAGGGTGTTATTGGCCTCATAGAATGAGTTTGGAAGTGTACTTTTGAATCATTTTTAAGAATACCTGTTTTAGGATTTGCTTATCATAATTCTCTTCCCTCGTTTTGAAACAGTGTGACTATGAAAACGTTCCAACAACCGTATTTACTCCTTTGGAATATGGTGCTTGCGGCCTTTCAGAAGAGAAGGCTGTAGAGAAATTTGGGGAGGAGAATATTGAGGTAAGCTCTTCTTTTTTTCTTCATCTTGGACTAAGCTATACTACTATTTTTCATCAAAATTTTAAAGTAATTTCAAGTATACACAAAAGTTTAAAAATAATGCAAAGAACTTCCTTATAGCTATTGTCTAGACTCAATTATTATTACATTTTGTTCATTTATTTTATAAACTTTCATATTCTCTTGCTCTTTGTGTATATGTATTATTTCCTCTGAGCCATTTTGGAGTAATTGAATGCTACTTTTTATCCTTTGATATTTCAGTGTATTTGTAATGAACAAGGGTGAACCACATTTATTTATTTTTAATTATTGAAATATGAGAAATACAGCAAAGTGAAAACAAAAAAAAAACGTTTTCTTGCTTTGACCTATGTAATGATTGCTATTTTAGCATTACTGTCTGATCTATATTAATTTCACCACTCACCTTTTATCATGTAGTAAAGACATTGTATATGAAATATAACTTTTTAAAAAATATTTTTTTAGTTGCCAATGGATTTTTCACTTTATTTGTTTGGTTATATGTGGTGCTGAGGATCGAACCCAGGGCCTCACACATGCCAGACAAGGGCTTTACTACTGAGCCACAACCCCAGTCCCTGTATATGACTTTTTAATATTCACAAATAATACTACTTAAAAGGACTGCAGCATGCATTTAAATCACAGGGGAAAATCTTTCCAGTAAAACATTCTAAAAGAACAGATTTGGGAATAAAAGTCAACCTTATGATATAAAACCCTCTTTTTTTTTTTTCTTAAATACTTTTAAAGATGTTGATGGATCTTTATTTTATTCATTTATGAATATAATGTGGTGCTGAGAATTGAACCTAGTGCCCCACACATGCTAGGCAAGCACTCTACCACTGAGCCACAACTCCAGCCCATAAAAGCTTCTTTTAACTACTGACAATCCTTTATTTTATGCATGGATAGTAGCATGTAATATCTTGGTTTATTAGGAACACATTATTAACATTTTTTTCTGATTTTAAAAATAGTATAACTTCATTTATAGAAAGTTTGAAACAGCAAAAAGACTATATTTTAATTCATGAAGAAATGACTGCTATTAATATTTTTGCATATTTCCATCTAGACTATAAATATTTATACAGATTGAATATCCCTAATCTGAAATGGTTGGGATCAGATTTTTTTTTTTCTCTTGCACATATATAATAAGATGTGGCTGGGATTGGACCCAAGAAATATGAAATCCACTTGTTTCAATTTATATACATAGTTTGAAGGTGTGGAATATTTTCCTCTTGGGCATCCTATCAGCACTCACATCCTCCGATTTTAGAGCATTTCAGATTTTAGATGAAGATTAGGGATGCTCATCCTCTATTGCATGTATGTGTGTATATGTATGTATTAATTTTGTGTGGGTGGGCGCATGTTAAGTTTTTCAAAGTATGATTAACTGTTTTCTGTAATATATTAATAATAATATATATCATGGACATTTTTGTCTGTCCTTCAATTTTCTAAAAACACCATTTTTAGAAATGTGTAATAATTTGAATTTTTAAGGGATATCATACTTTAATTCGTTAAGTCCCTTTTGTTTAGATTGTTTATAGTTTTTCACAACTATAGATTAATGAATATCTTTATAATTCATTGTTTATTGTTCTTTTTTTTAAGGATAGATTACCTATCAAAGATATTTAAATTTTGAGGTTCTTAATAAATATTTTTATTTCTTCATAGACTTTTATGAAGAAAAACAAATATTTTTGTGTCAAAAGTAAGATGTTTGAGTTGAAATTTTGAAAAATATAAGGAAAATAGGAAATTTGTCATAGATTGTCTGTAACATAGCAATTGTTAGCAGTTTGGGGTAATGTTCTTAATCTTTTCCCTTCATAATTGTTGCGATACTGTACATTTAATTTTGCAACCTACATTTATTTAAAAAAATTAATCATGTCATCATAACCAATGTGCTTTTACAAGGATCACTAACTGTGTTTTGAACTGAGGCCCTAACAGTTGCAGGAGAAAAATCTATCTTTGAGTTATCTGTGAGTTAATCTCAGCAAGTATGTCTACCCTCCCTGCACCCTCAGGTGCTGTTAGTGATAATGCCATAAGAGGAAATGTCTTTTGGAAATATAAACATGGGATCTAGATGATTGTGATGATTATTTCTGGCTCCTTATTTGTTTCTTGTCCAAAGTTGTCATTCTTATAAGGTAAACAAACGATGTTGAGTTTTTTGAGTTAGTTTGAGTTTTTTGAGTTAGTTTTTTAAAAATTAATTAATTGATTGATTTTAATCAGGTATATTGGTTAGTTTTTAATATAGGACAGTAGTTACATGACTTCTTTCATTTCCTATTTTCTTTATTTCAATTTATTTTTGTTTTTAGTTTAATTTATTTTGTTTATTTAGTTTTTTTTTTGTGGTACTGGGGATCGAACCCAGTGCCTTGCACATGATAGGCAAGCACTCTACCACTGAGCCACAACGCCAGCCCATCCTTTCCTATTTTTCTTTGTTACTATTACTTAAGGTTTACTTTGAGGTTGGATTATTATTAAGGGATGAATTTATTTCAAAAAATCCCTGAGTAGGGTGTGTCAAGTCATTTGCCTTTATACCATCTCCTGTGAATTCATGGATTTTATCATTTAATTAAACTCTTAATTATTAAAGAGCTTTTTCTTTCACCAGATCTGAAGTCTGCAAACTTGCTACTTAAGAAAGTTTAAATTGTGCCTATATCCTTTTAGGTTTACCATAGTTTCTTTTGGCCACTGGAATGGACAGTTCCATCAAGAGATAACAACAAATGTTATGCAAAAATAGTCTGTAATCTGAAAGACAATGTAAGTACAATTCTGAATCCTTCTAATAATCTCATTTAGCTTTTAATATATGGTTGAATTTTTTAAGTCTATATATATATTTTAGTTGTAAATGGACACAATAACTATTCTTATCTGGTGCTGAGGATTGAACCCAGTGCCTCAAACATGCTAAGTGAGAGTTCTATCACTGAGCCACAACACCAGCCCATATAGCTCTATTTTTATTACTGGGAACCTGAGATTTTACTGCTTGGCACCTCTAAAATTCAGGAGACAAAGGTTGATGAAGAAAAACAAGTTTATTCAAAGCTTGAGGAAGATAGAGGAGACCTTTTTGTCTTAAGTTTCTATCTTTGTGGAGCTCAGAGAAACAGGTTTTATAAGAGGGGAAGGTGATACACTGAGACAACAGGCAGGAACTGTACATGTGTAGACTTAACTAGGCTGTGCTAACCCAGGATGTTACAATTCATTTCCCTGTCACCTGGCCCAAGTCAGGGGGTTCTCAGTTTGCACTCTCAGCAGGAGATGCAGAAGAGCAGCTATGAAAAAGTTGCTTTTACTTTTAAAGTTGCTGTGCTTGATTTTGACCACATGCTGTGTAGGGCACTACTCTAGTGTCTCACCTGCAGTCCCCCAGCTGTGTGCTCACCCTCCATTGGCAGAGGCCTTGGCTCCACTGCCTGCACCAGTGCAGGGCCCTATACATAAGTAGCAGGCAATCAGTTCAGGGCAGGAAGGAGCCCAAGGAACAACTTCTGTGTTTGTGTTTATAAGTGAGTAGCAATGAAGTCACTGACTATCTAGAAATAATGAACAAAAAAGAATAGAAATGATGCAGATTTGAGCCCCAGCAGCTGGCACCAGAGAAACCTGCCTTGGGAAGAGCCCTTAACTGAGGTCCGATTCGAGCTCTGCCTGGAGCCTCTGGTAGCTAAGCCTGTTGGCATACTCCCAGGCCTCGAAGAGTTTGTGTCTTTACAGAATGAGGGACTGAAAGCATCAGTGTTCTTCAAACTCTTGACTGCTGCCACACAGTAAGAAATGTATTTTACGTGATAAACCAGGACACATGTATGTTCATGCACATACTCTTTTAAGTATTGTACTAAATCATAGAAAATGGATAATTTTAACTTACCTGGCACATTGCCTTTAAACAAAATGCCCTCAGTAAAAATATAAATAATGCTAAGGAATCTATTCATTAAAAAGCCTAATAAGCTCTATTTTTAATCTTGAGTTTTGAATAGATTTAAACCATGTATCTTATATAGAAACTACTGCTCCAGACAGGGACATAATTGCAGATTTTTTTAATATGTATTTTTTTAGTTGTAGTTGGATACAATACCTTTATCTTATTTACTTATTTTCATGTGGTGCTGAGGATCGAACCCAGGGCCTCACTTGTGCTATGCAAGCGCTTTACTGCTGAGCTACAACCCCAGCCCACAATTGCAGATTTTTTATTCTTTCTTTATTTTTTTTGCAGAACCTAGAGTTTTAGGAGATACTTCTTAGATTCTCTACAAAAGAGGTCATCATTGAGGCATTTAATAAAAAAAAATACTAGAATAATCCATAATGAATATGTCGTTGGCATAAAAATGATTGTATGTAGTTTTCTTTTTAGACATTTTATTAAAAGTTTGTTTATGTGTGCATACATTAGATATCCATTCTACTGCAGAGAAAAGATATGAAAAAAGCATGAGTTATTCTTCTTGGCAATGTCACCTCTCTTGGGTGAGCGAGACTTCAGTTGCATGGAGCAACATCAAGTTTCCTTCATGCCAAGCAAATCCATTTTAACTATGTGCAGTTGTTTTTTCCCCCTATTGTTATTTGTTCTGGTAGCTTGCTTGTGTAATATGAAAAATAAGTTTCACTGCCAATAAACCTTCCTTACCTAAAGCAATTGAGGTCATAATATTTTCATGGACAAAGATAGTAACAAAGAAGATCTATGTTGTTGCTCTTCTGTCATGAGCAAGCTGATGCAAAAGCATGCTTCTAGAACTTCTGACTGTCCTTGGGGCATGCTTTACTCATTTTGAGTCAGTCATCTGATTTTAGTGTCTAAATGTCCTTGATTTTTTTTTTTTAATGTATCACTTTTTTCTATTGATTTTATTATTTTTTTAAATACACGACAACTGAATGTATTACAATTCTTATTACACATAGAGCACAATTTTTCTTATCTCTGTATATAAAGTATGTTCATGCCATGTCCTTGATTTTTAAATCTGCTAGTTTTTACATATTTTAACATAGAATATATATAAATATATGTAAAGACAGGGAAAGTGCCCACAGTTCAGAGTCATTGAACATTTTTGCCATATTTGCCATAATCACAGGTATTGTTTATAAATAGCGTAGATTTATTGAACACTTAACTGTATCAGATACTAAAAGATCTGCATTAATAGGTATTAATTTATTAATATGTTTAATAAGTATTAGCTTTTTAATCCTTATATAATCCTATGGCGTATGCGCTGTTATTTCCTTCATTTTCTACTAGAGGAAACTGAAGCACATAAAATTTAAGTATTTATCTCATTAATAACAGAGTTGGAATTTAATTCCAGGCAAGGTAGAGTCCCTTTTAAGCCATCTCCTCCTCCTGTAGTCTTTTCAAAACTCCCCCAGAGGCACAACTCTGAAGTCAGAGGGTCTCTCCTTTTTGTTTTTGTTCGTTCATAATGTTATGTTTTTATAAATGTCACACAGTGTTTTGTGGTTTTAGAATGTTATCTTCAGTAAATACAACCTGGTGCATTGTTTTTTTTTTTTTATGTTTTTTTAGTTGTATGTGGACACATTGCCTTTATTTTATTTTTATGTGGTGCTGAGGATCGAACCCAGTGCTTCACATGTGCCAAGCAAGACTCTACCACTGAGCTACAATTTTTGCCTGCACGTTGTTTTTTGAATTTATGTTTATTTTTTGAAATCTTCCCATGTTATTACATGTAAATCTAGTGTATTTTAAGTTTTTTTAATAACTCACAACACAGATCTTCTTTATTCAACTTTGAACTCCTGATTGTCCAACACAGAATGTGTCATAGTACTTTGGCACTAAAGTGACCTTTCTGATTGTTGCCAGAGACTGGCTGAATAGTTCTGCACCCAGTTGAATGGCCTCAAGTGTTGTGAGGAAATGGGACTAGGTAGTTTAGCTTATTCAGGGTTGGCTCTTGAAAAACTGAGTACAGCAGTAGAATGCACCAGGTTTCTCTGCTCTTGGCAGAGGTAGCCTGAGTTTAGGATTTAGAATTTATCCAAAGTAATTCCCAAACAGGTAGCTCAGAGTTGCTAGACCTTTTCCTTTTGCTTTCAAAAGTATTTTCATACAGGAAGGGTCTTAACAGTATCTAATTGCTCTTTCTACTTCTTAAAACCTTAAATGATTTTTTTTTTTTTTTTTAGTTTAAGTGACTGTTCTTGAGCCTCATGGTTACCAGAGATAGTTTATGTGACACTGAGAAACCAAATAGGGAACATGGGGTCCCCACCGCCTGTGTAACATCCTGTAAGTGTTCAGTGGTTCAGGAACTGCAGATGTCTTTGCTTTTTAGTTTTCCATCCTCCTCCTCAGGTCCTTGTCAGGCCGTCTTGTCTCTTCCTCCTGCTCAACGTGCACATCATGCTCCCCGTGGCGGCCCACACGAGGGAGTCTTGTGCCTAATCAGTTTGTAGTGCCCAACTTCAGCATGAGTCTGTGTCCATTTCTGACATGGGGTTTTTAGACTAGACCAGGGAAGTATTCAAGGCCAGATAGGAAAGGAAGGGGATAAAAATTAGCAGGCTTTTTTTACTTTATTATTATTTTTTTTATCTTAGGAGCGTGTTGTGGGCTTTCATGTACTGGGCCCAAATGCTGGGGAAGTCACGCAGGGCTTCGCAGCTGCGCTCAAGTGTGGACTGACCAAGAGGCAGCTGGACAGCACGATTGGAATCCACCCCGTCTGTGCAGAGGTGGGTCAAGTACACTCTCTGAGCTGTTTAGAAGTGTACATCATTGCCAGCATGAGGAGCAGGCCTGGGACTCTGAACAGTGCTGTTCTCTGCTGCACCTGACCTACTTCTATATCTCCTGACCTTTGATAATGGTTGAGAGTACCTCAAAGGAAGGCCTTTCTCTCAAAATAATTTTTTTTCAGATATTTATTACCAAACTGGAAATGTCTGTCATGCCTTTCAGTGTAAAAATTTTAAGAGAACAACTGATAAATATGGGCTTTTAAGCACTTATTATAAAATCTCCTTAGTTTTTTTCATGCCAATCAGTTAATAATGCCATTCAAACTCCAAAGACCCTCTATCTTAGTGATCTGGGGTTACTTCAAGGCTAAACTAATATTGTCTATGCCTTTTGCTTTTGTTATCAAAACAATGAGATTAGAACTGGAAATTGACCACCTAGGCCTCTGGGTGTCAGTGTTTCTTCACTGTAAGTGAGTGATCATCCAGGAGTTGAATGTAGTGAGTGATACTTCACAGGAACTGGCTGGGAGGTGGCAGTGTAGCTCTGGAGTTTAAAATCGCAGCTGTTGTCTGTGTACCCTAGCCAGTGGTATCCAGGGTGTGAATTGTGTGTACAGACATACACAGTGGTGTGTGTGTGCATTAGTACCAGATTTCATTCAGCATCTGGAGGACTGGCCGGTTTCCATTCCTGATTGTACTCGCACAGCTGAACTTTTTGCTGAGTATGTGAAATGTCAGTTTTCAGACATGGAAAAGTATCTTGGCTTCGCCTTCCAGTTGGGAATGGTGTCCTACTCTAGATTAATAAGCACTTGGCTTGATTGGAAACAAAATATTAACATATTTAGAGATTAGGATATGATTTGTTATTGCTACAAAGCTGTTATTGCTACAAAGGAAAAAAAAAACCCTAAGCATTCAAAAAACATAAAAACGGAAGAGTCTGGATTAATGCTCTGTAAGAATGTGTGATATATCTTTTATTCAGTGTTGACTCAGAGTAGGTACACGGGGAAGGAGCCAGTTAACTTTGCATTTTTGATTGCATGCTAGTTTCCTAAGGCTACTGTAACACAGTGCAACTAACTGGTTGCTTGAAACAACTGACACAGGATCACAGTTTGGGAGACTGGAAATCTTGAATCAAGGTATCAGCAGGTCTGTGCTCCCTCTAAAGCATCTAGGGAACAATCAGATCCTTCCTTGCTTCTGTTAGCTTCCAGGAGTTGGCTTGGCGTTACTTGGCTTGCAGGTGCATTACTCTAGTCTCTGCCTCCAACTCTGCATGGCCTTATCTCTTTGTGTCTGTGTCCCAATTTCTTTCCTCTTACAAGGACACAGTCATTGAATTAGGGCCTACCCTAATCCAAAATGGCCTCACGTTATATTGCCAAGACCTGGTGTTTTTGTTTTGTTTTCTGTTTGTTTGTTTGGTAGATTGAACACAGGGACACTTGACCTCTGAGCCACATTCCCAGCCCTGTGTTGTATTTTATTTGGAGACAAGGTGTCACTGAGTTGCTTAGCACCTTGCTTTTTGCTGAGGCTGGCTTTGAACTCGTGATCCTCCTGCCTCAGCCTCCTAAACTTCTGGGATTACAGGCATGTGCCACCGTGCCTGGCAAGACCCTGTTTTTAAATAAGGTTACATTCACTGGTACAGGGGTGATCATATCTTTTAGAGGACAAAATTTAACCTGCAACTGTGAGGAAATCTAAAAATTAGTTGCCAGTCCAAGATTGTTGAGAGTTGCAACATTCATCCCCAGTATGGATGAATGAAGAGATTTCGCAGCTTGCATGTAAGAGTGTCTGATTCCTGTTTGAATTCAGCTCCCAGTGGGCTGGTTGAAGGGCTGCTCGCACTGGACTTGCCTGCCTGCTTGTGTTGTTCTTGACCTGCAGCAGCGTGCACAGTATCATCTGGCAGTTGACTGCCACCCAGGAGAAAGACTCAGTGAAGAGGCAGGAGGTCAGCCAAAGGCCTGTCCTTCTTGGTACCCAGCACATTTGCCGCTGGACACCTCCATCTGTCAGTGCTCTCAAGACTTTGAAGCCCGAAGGCTGAATGTTCTGATAACTCTGCTAGCACTTGGATTTATTTTTTCCAAGTTCATGACTGATTGATAAGATAAAAAATGTTGGGTGATACTCATTCTGTGCACCTTTGTGTGAAGCCACATGTGGAGCACCCTGTTGGCATTGGGAACTGGCAGGGATTTGTGACGAGCTTAAGAGCAGGTGAGGCATGAGAGTGAAGTTCCCATTGTAATCCACGGTAAGACTCCAGGATCAGGGTGAACAATGCAGGGCACCCGAGTGGGCCATCTGCTTTCCATTCACAACACTTGTAACACAAGATGTTTGTGAGTGGGGTGGGGTGGGGTTTCTCACACCAAAGGCCAGTTTTCCAGACAACAGCTGGATCCTATGGTGTAATTCAGTTTGAGGCTAACTACCTGGAATTGGCATCAGGCCCCACAAGTTAAGGACTTTGTTTCACAAGACTGTCCCAACTTCAGATGCCAGTCTCAAGTCTAGGCCGTCCAGCTTTCCAGTCTCAGGGGTTCCCATGATCCTCTCCTAATAAATTGCTAGGCTCAAGGGACTCAGGAAGACAATTAACTTAACGTTACTGGTTTATTACAAGGGATGTAACTTAGGAAGAGCCACATGGAAGAGTGGTGTAAGCAAGGCAGGCTGGGGGAATGTGGAGCTTCCATGCCCTCTTTGAATGTGCCACCACCTGGCACCTTATGTTCAACCTGAAAGGTCTCTAGTCCTTTTGAGCTACTGTGGACAGTGGGCTGGAAGAGGCCCGTGTAGTAGCCAATCCAGTTATGTACTGTTAAAGGGGCAGATGAGAAAGGAGCCTAGCCAGACTAGGGAGGTGGCAGTGGGCATTGGATGGCTCTGATGTGCTGGGATTGGGTGGATAGCACCTTCAGCTGGTTGGAAATGTGACGAGGGAGAAGCTGAGAAGGATTCAGGTTGGTGTCTTAAAGCAGCAAGAGTGCGCTTTGGGGGTAACCACTATGGCACCGGCGCCTGTGAGGGTGCCCCGTGCACACACTGTGTTCTCTGTGTGTCAGCGTCCTTTGGCCTTTCACGAGGAGGGGAGGGTACCAGCTCTGCCTGACAGACAAGGAAACTAAAGACAGGACCTTACCCGTGGTCACCTTGCCCAGCAGTGGCACAGCTGGGATCCCACCCAGGCGGTCTCAGCTCCAGGCCCCATGCTGAGCAGTGATAGTCTACCTCCCTGGACTGTCCTGAATTGAAAAACTGGAATGATTTCTTGGTGGCCACATGAGCATACTGTCAGGACACAGACGTGAGTTGTGGTCCCACTCAGCAAGTTCTTCTCTTTAAGACCTGGCCGTGTCTCTCAGCTTTTATTAGCTTCCACATGAAGTAAAATAGAGACTTATTTACAGAGTTTGCTGGAAGCCTTGAGGGCCAGGTGTCCGGGAGAGTCCTGGCATTTGGCCATGGCAGTAGCTGCATCTGTGAGGTGTTTCTTTCCCAGGGAACTTCACCGTGGGCGGTGGGGCTTGACTGAGAGGCCACACAGCGTTGGTGTGGAAGGTGGGAGGACTGCTGTTTTGAAGAAGCTCCTGGTGGTGTGCTCCTTTTTCACCCCTGGTTGTGAATTCTACTTGCTTAGAAATTAGAATTTGAAAAACCAAGCTTTTAGATCCTAACTATGGAAATCTTTTTTAAAGCTTCTTGATTTAGGGAAATGAATTTGATAGTTAGCTGATTCTTAGGGACTTTTTCTCTGTTAAACGCAGGATTCCAAATCGGGTAGTAACTGGATGGAGTCCAGGCGTGTCTGGGTGGGGAGTGCCGCTCTGGGTGCTACTGTCCACATAAGAAGGTGAAATGAAGAGGAAAGGCTTAGAAACTTAAAGAGCAGTTAGACAGTGTCTGATCTAATCAGAAGAAGTTGGGGGTTTGATTTTACATACCTTGTAAAATTTCAAGTTTTTATTGAATTTCACAAATGTTAGTTCATTGATGTAGTAGGAGTGCTACCTTTAAGAATTAAGAACTTGTCCTGAGCCAACTCGTCCTGAGCACTGTTCGGAATAGGCACAGCCCTCAGGCCAGCTTGGCAGCTTGGTATTGAACGAACTCCTCCCTGCCATTCTGATGACTCACCTAGGGAACTGGAGTGCCTTTGGCTCTGAGGAGTACTTACTTTCGGAAGTTGGCACATCCCTCAGTTGAGACTTTGCTCTTAGAGAAAGATAATTTCCACAAGGCCATCTGCCCACGGTTCTCTTGGGATGGAGGAGGAAGGAGGTGGAGAAGCTCCTTGTTTCGACTGGAATCTTTCTGGAGAAAGAGTCCGTGCCTGCAGTGGCTCTGCCAGAGCATGAATCTGGGGACAGCAGGGTGGGGGTGATTTATTCTGGACTTTAAGCAGCAGTCCTTGAATAGGAAACTGATTACTTGTAATTTTAAGTGGTAATTCAGCTAATAAAGTTTCCTCTCACAGGAGACAGCAGCTCAGGAGGAAGAGTTTTTAAAAGACTCTTTTGAAATGTCTTAAAATGAATTTTAGTGCTGAACATCAAAAGTTCTAGGGTTGTAATAGCTTGATCCCTTTGTACAAGAGGGGGCCTCCTGGGGAGCCTTGTGAGGCCTTGGGAGTATGGGCTCAGCGTCCAGCAGCACTTGACCTGTGAGGCTCCTGCGTGTGGGGAGGCTGCTGCTGCTTGTTTTTTGTTCTTTTTTTTAATTTTGTTTTTAGGAAAATTTTAAAAGAGCCGAATCTTTTCATTTAGAGGGATCAATGATGACAGCTTGGCTTCCATCTTAATGTAAGTGTATCATCAGAAAGAAAAATAAATATAGCTCTTTTGTCATCTGCTCCCATTTTCTGATGGGTTTAGTTTTGTATGCAAATCTATTTTTATTTCTAAATCAATTCCTGAAAAATAGAACATTAGGTTGCAAATTCTCAAGTCTGAAATTTGTTTAAATGTATTCCCTTGCCCTTTGTAAAAATTGAGAACACATTTTAGATCCTGTTTTAAATTGTGCATAATACGGCCTTGCTAGCACAGCTATTTTCATTATCACATATTGTCTCCTAGTCCTCATCCATAGTCACACTTGTTTTAAACAAAAGGATTGTATTGGTTTTCAGAAGAGTTGCACTCCTTTACGGTGTCACCAGCATTCAGTGTAAGAGCACTGAAGAGGACGCTCCAGAATTCAGTCTGTTTTTTGTGTGAAAGGGGAATAGCTGTTTAAGGATTTTTACATACCTTTGCAAACAAGGGAGAGCCTTTTATTATAATATTATTTTGGATGCAAATTGTCCATATTTTCTTTAGGGTTCATATTGTAAGTATTTTAAGATAATAGCCTTAAATACTAAGGTCTGAATTTTTGGCAGTGCTGATGGTATATTAGTATATTGGAAGAAAAATAAAAGACTTTGTCTCTGCTCTAAAGCTAAAAGAAGCCAAGAGCATTTCTCAGTGCTGTTTTTCCTGTATATAAAAGTATTAGCCTCTTTCAGAAGTGTCTTTGATGCCGATACCAGTTGTTCTGATGCCCTTAATTTCCTGTGCTGTTTCCTCTTTGTCCTAAAAGCTTAAGAAACCAGTTGTTTTTCAGGTATCAGTAAAAGGGACAGTTGGTCAAAAAGTTTGTCCAGGTGTGCCATCAAGAAGGCAGGCACTGGGCTGGGGCTGGGGCTCAGTGGTGGAGCGCTTACCTGGCCCCTGCGAGGCACTGGGCTTGATCCTCAGCACCACAAAAATAAATAAGTAAAATAAAGGTATTATGTCCATCTACAACTAAAAAATATTAAAAACCAAAGGAACAGACCGTTGAAATAAACCAGCCCCAAAACGTCAAAGGCTGAGTGTTTTCTCTGATATGCAGAAGCTAATCCAAATGAAATGGGGAAGATTAAAAAAAAAAAAAAAAAGGATGAAGATCAGTAGACAAAGGGGGACAAGAAGGAGGGAGAAGGGAAGGAGACGGGGAGGGGGAGGCAGGGAGTACACCTGACCTCGTGTTCCTGTGCACACACATGAATACACCGCATCCAGGAGACACTGAGGAAAACAAGCTGTAAGTAAATACCAGAAAGATCAGTGGAGTAGAGGGAAGGAAATGGAGTGAGTGGGAGGGAGAGGAAGGGGAAGTACCTGGGTCCGAATCAGAGCGAATTATGTTCCATGCTTCTATAATTATGTCAAAATAAGTTCTATTATTATGTAGAACAAAAAAGAACCAATTAAAAAAAAAATATCACAGGCCTTTTCCCAAGGAAGCCATGGCCTTCAGTCTTGGGAAGGCCCACTTGGCAGGACAGATGAACCCTGCAGAGTCTGAACAGTGTTAATGTTACAGTTTACATACGATTTGCGGGTCCCCCAAGGCCTCAAGTCTTGAAATTTAATCCCCATTGTGAGATATGAAGAAGTGGAAACATGAAGAGGGCGCACAGTTGTGCACTCCTATGATCCCGGTAGCTCAGGAGGCCGAGGCAGGAGGATTGTGGGTTCAAAGCCAGCCTCAGCAACTTAGTGAGACCCTGTCTCAAAATAAAAAATAAAAAGGGCTGGAGATATGGCTCAGTGTTTAAGTGCTTCTGGGTTCAATCCCTGGTGCCCAAAAAGTAAAAGGGGGATAGGTGGAGAGACTATGTAGACACACACACATGCTCGTGTCTCTTGCCATATGATGCCCTGTGTCTTATTGGGACTCTTCTAGAACAAAGGCCATCACCAGATGTTAGCCCTTGAGCCTCCAGAAGTTTGAGCTAAATAAGCCTCTTTTCTTTATAAAGTTAGCCAGCCTCAGGCATTTGATTATAGGAATGAACAACTAATATAGTTTCCCCTCTAGTTGAATTTTGCTTATGTGTTTTTTTCTCAAACCAGCTTGCTCAGTGAGATCAGAAAGATCTGGCTTGAAGTCTGAATTGTACTTCAAAACAAAATACATTTCTAAATTTGATTTGAGTGCAAAGTATTTTTAAATTTTCATGCCTGGGTACTATAGATATGAGCTTGAATGGTGAGTTCTTGTTTTTGCTTGTTAGATTGGTTTGTTCCCAGAAGCCAAGACATATTTCTTGTTGGTACTCTGTGGCCATCGTTGGTCAGGTGTGACTCAGGGTCAGGCTGATGGCGCAGTCTTCCTGATCCTTGTTGGCTCAGTGAAGGAGCCAGTGGCTACTCGGAAGTGATGTGTCCTTGGCTACAGCAGACCCACGGCCCCCACCTTGCCTTTCGACAGCGTGGGACTATAAATGGTGGAAGGCACTATATGTCTATTTTGTGAACTAACGAAAATCAAATAGAAGCATTTAATCAGAATTATAGGAATTTGAACCAGATGTCAGCATTAAGAGTTCAAATTTGACAGAAAAGAGGTAAAATAAATAAAATAGTTGATTACACATCAGCAGTAGTGGAGGTAAAAGAATTAGGAATCTCAAATGCATGATCTGAACTGCCAGGGAATGGTTTTGCCTGAGAAGAACCAGATCATGGCTTCCGTATTGGACATGTATCATCCAGGAAGAGGTGTTTGCTATGTCTCAGCTGAGAGGAGATGGCTGGAACTTGCAGATCATGTGCCCATCAGAGTGCCTGAGCTTACTGCAAGCACCCAGTGGGAAGAGCTGAGCAGGGCCCAGGCGCTGCCTCCTGGCCCTTTTCCTGTCACACATACATGGATGATGGTGACAGTTGTGTAGCACATTGGGGTGGACAGACCAGGCAGCTGGGATCTGCAGCCAGATAGCCAGAGGTTCTGGCCACCTGAGTGCAGTGGGCCTTTCAGCACACCTGGGCTGTGACAGAGTGGCTGCAAGAGGAGGACACAGGAGGAGCGCTGTCATGGGAACAAGAGGAGGACTGGATGGTTAAAAGGTGTGTGAGGCCAACAGGAAATGCTACCGTGCTGCAGAGGGACTGCATAAAGTGAGGCCCAGGAGTTGTCTGTCCCCTGCATTTGGCAGTGAAATGTGGGAGAGGGGGACTTGAGGGTGCAACCAGACTCCAAAGAAAAAGGGAGTGGTGGTAGAGCCCAGGCGGCAGCAGCTGAGATCACTGAGAGGAGGGTGGAGACCTGCAGGTTGGAGGAGGGCTGTGGTGAGAAGGCGGCACCTGAGCCCTTTTGAAAGCCCAGGAGAAGTGCTGGGAAAGAGGTGTCCTGAGCAAGTCATGCCATTAACGTAGACCAGTACGCATGCGTCTTTCCAGTGTCGGGATTAATGAGTAACAATAAGGAACAATAAGTAATAAGTAACAATAATAAGCCCACACTACTTTTCATCGGTGGCGGTCACCGAATACTTGTGGGTCACCTGGTAGTCATAAGCTGGGCAGTCAGAGGTTCTTTTATCCCAATCTTAATTTCTAACACCTGTAACACTCAAGTCGCACACTTAACACAATTGCACATGTAGGTTACAGAAAGGCTAAGAAAGGGTTACAGTGGCCACGGGGGTTCAGGGGGCTGAACTGAGCAAGGGAGAGCAGACATGAGGCAGAGTCGCTCCAGGTGGTCAGACAGGAGTAGGAACCAGCAGAAGACCTTGTTTGGGCACAGAGCTGTCAGAGCACAGGAGCTTACTCTCGGACAAGGTGCAGACAGCAGCAAGGTCACAGTGTTAGCTTGAGGTGTCAGCTTTCGGGGGACGCGTGGTTGTTACGGTGGGAGAAACCGTAGTCTTCCAAAACCTGAGGGCAGAGATCAGAGGTTCATCACTGGCGATTTTCTTGGGCAAGGCTTGTCAGGAGTGACCAGGTGATGGGGTCAGGGGGCCACCATGTCGCATCATGGGGTACTCCTCCTCTTATGGGTCTTGAGTGAGGGGGTTGCCTCATTGGTGGTCTGGTGGTTCAGTAAGTTTATGGGCCTGGTGTTTCTGATGTGTTTGATATTCCCACGCATCCATGTGCTCCTGATTAATGTGTAAGCTCACAGGGGGTCATCTTATTAGCACAGTTTATTTAGCGGTCATGCCTTGTGGTTGTGCCAGGCGGATGGTGGTGGTTTACTTGTCCAAACAAGGTGTGGTGCCATCTCACCTCAGCACTTGAACTCAGAATGGAGTAGCTATGGCAGGCTACTGTTTTGCAAAATAGAGTAACAGAGGTTTGGGCTGCCGTGGTGTTAGATGTGAAGTGTCCCCAGAAGCTCACGTGTCAGACAATGCAGGCAGGTTCAGAGGTGAAGCGATTGGGTCACGAGAGTCTTAACCCAATCAGTGATTTAATACCCTCATGGGGGTTAACAGGGGTAACTAAAGGCAGGCAGGGTGTGGCTGGAGCAGAGCCGGTGGGCACTGGAGGTATGGTGTTGGTATGTATTTTGTATCGGTCAAGTGGGAACCCGCCCCCCCATTCCTGATGAGATGTCTTGAGCTGCTTGCCTCCTCCACACTCTCCACCATGATGCCCTGCTTTCCCTCGAGGCCAGAGGAGTGGAGCTGGCTGTCTGGACTGAGACCTCTGAAACCATGAGCCCCTAAATAAACTTTTCCTGCTTAAAATTGTTCTTATCAGGTCTTCTGTCACAGCAGTGGGAAAGCTGGCTAAAACTGGCACGGCCTGCTCTCCGTAAGACTGTGTGGATAAGTAAGGGGGTCGGGGCAGGTGATCACGGAACAAGGCCACTTCTGGCTGCTGTGGCGAAGGGAGGAAGGAAGTGTCACCAGAAGGGGCACATTGCAGGCGGGTCTTGGTGGGAAGGGCATCGGCACCTCCTTGCTACGTCCTCACTTTGTCTTAAAGGGGTTTTTGTAGTATAGCTCTGTGAGGGACAAAGTCACTCAAGTTTTATTTGTCTCAAAATGTCTTTATTGACTTTCTTCTTGGAAGGATATTGTTATTGACTTTGAAATTCTAGGTTGACATTTCCTCCCAGCTCTTTGAATCTGTTTTGGGCACCTGGGTTATATTGTCTTTCTTTGAAGAATGACAGATGGGTTTTCTTATGTTAGGCAGCTGTTAATGGGAGCCTGTTTTCAAGTTGGCCTAGAGCAACTTGTACTCCAGGGCTAGTAGTAAGTAGCCTTTCTCCTAAGGGGTGGCTTCCTGAGATCTCTGAGTGGCCCAGGGGCTCAGTGACCTTCTTGCCTGCAGGAAGACAACTGGAACCTCTACTGACCCCCATGAGCTTGGGTGGCAGTGGGGTTACAGCTCCTGGGTGGTGGCGTTCCTGGCCATGTGGGTCCTGTGTGCAGATTTCTGGAGGTAGGTGGCTCCCTTCTCTTGGGGACTGTGCCTCACAGCTTTCTGGCCACTGCATCCTCCCGGGATCTAGTCTGCCTTGTCTCTTCAAGCCCTGAGCTTCTGCTGTTCTTGCCCCCCACCCCCTCCCTTTTGCCAGGGTTAGGTTAATGGCTGCAGGTAGGAAGCCAAGCAGGTAAAAGGTTGCAGGTTTACCTTGTTTTTTCTTCAGGGATCACAGTCTGCCAACCGTTGTCCAGTGTCTAAAATGTCAGTTGCATATAGTTTTGGGGTTGCTTAAGAGAGAGAGCTGATCTGGTACCAACACTCCATTAGACCAGGAATGAAAGTCTATTTTTAGATGTTGAAGTATTATGTTCTTAAAAATCTTGGCTGCAGGGAAGTTTCCTACAGTTAGTGAAACTGCAGAAAGATGCTGTTGATGGTCTGCTGTGGCTTGATTTCTAGGTTGGGAACCCTCAGTGCGTTTCCTGCTCTGGTGTGCCACGGAAATCCCACTATATGCAACCACTTGGGGCTTCGGCTAAAAATGAGGTTCCTGAACCCTGCCCTGGGAAATAAGAATTTGTATAATTCTATGATTAGTATAATTAGAGTCAGTGTTAATTTTCCTGCGTTCCAGGCAAAGTATGAGCAGCAGGATTCATTCGCTCACATTTGGGGACAGTTGTTCTGTGCAGGCAGTCATGAGCAGTAGCAGGTCAAAGTTGACTGCAGTCGTTAAGGCTCTAAGCCCACAACCACCCACTGTTTGCCAAGATCTGAAACAAAAGAGCTCATTGGCTATTGCATGGGACAAGGTTAGTTGGTTTAAGCACCTCAGAAGTCCAGCCAAGTTGAAGTCACCTGCCCTCTGAGCTCTTTGTGCAAGGAGACATTCCAAAATATCTCCACAGCGTGTTGCAAAGAGCACAGTGGCCACCGCTTGGACGGCCAGGAGGAGTTTGGGGGGTGACTTATGATGTCTTTCCTATTTAAGTAACCGACTTCTGCATGTAGCATACTGCAATAATTGAATTGAATTTCCATTTAGTGGAAAATAGAATTAGAGCTATTTGTGATATGGGTGAGTTTTAGAAATACAGAGCCAAGAAAGTAGCAGAGTAGTATGTACAGCATCTTGCCACATGTGTGAGGTTTTTTGTTTTGTTTTGTTTTTAACTACAAAAGAAGTGCACAGGAGTGATGAGCCATGGATTAGGGAAAGAGAAGAGGGCTGCAGTCCTCTGGGAGAGGCAGATGTGGGGCTGCCCAACAGCCTGGGCCCAGGGGTGCTGGTGATCGTGTTCTTCACTCCTGTTCCTGGGCCCTGGCATTGGTGATGGGTTTCTTTCAGAGTTGAGGGCTGCTGGGTAGCGGATTTGTTTTCCTCACACTCGTGCTGCCAAAATTCCCCATTTGATGTAACCTGTGTTATTTTCACCTGGGTTTTAACATGGTTTGCCTTCTCCCCTCTAGAGAATAGAGGTCACAGGGCTTCTCTGTTGCATTAAGTAGTCACGAGTCATTTCCAGTGCATGTGGTGTTACCTGTCAAGTCCCTTGCTCAGGGGTCTGAACACAGCTGTGTCTTTTCTCCTGCAGGTGTTCACAACGCTGTCGGTGACCAAGCGCTCTGGGGGCGACATCCTTCAGGCTGGCTGCTGAGGTTAAGCTCCCAGTGTGGACGCGCCTGCCAGGACTCCAAGCCACTGACTTGTTTCCTTGCCCAAATCCAAGGCAGTTTTCAGAAAGCTTCTTGGGCTCTTGGCACCTATTCAAGGTGCTGTGCTCACCATCACCCAAGGCCCCTTGGACCTCAGGGGTAGGAGGCGGTGAGTGGAGGCAGGCAGCGTCACACTGGGGCCACCATCACAGACTCGAAACTGAACTGGCAGTGCATCGGAGTGATGCGTCCATGAAGTCACCAGCCTCAAGCCCGAGTGGTGGGCGGTGATGGAACAGCTGTCAGATGAGTTCAACGTTGCCTTTACTGCGTGGTTTTCTTACACATTCTCAGCTGTCTAGCATTGATCATATGTTTTTTTTCTCCATAGGGTTAATGATACTAGAGATGAAAAATATTAGCTATCAGTTTTTGTCCAAAGCAAGCCCTGACTAGAGTATCCACAGTGTCCTGCTGCCTGAAAGGGGTGAGCTGGCTCGCTTGGAAACTACATAGGTTTGTCCCATGGAAGAGAACGTCCCTATGACCAAGATGTGTCTGTCTGAATGCCAAACTGGCTTGTTGAGCTGTGTCTCCTTTAAACACGTACAGCTGTGACCGCCCCTTCCCAGATTGGCTCTCATGGGCTACGTCACTGTTAAGTTCTGTGCAGGAAGAGGAATGGCCCACTTGAAGGAATGCTGCACTGTGTGGAACTGGGTGGTGGTTCCCACCATGGTCCTTGGTGGGGGCGGTCGCACGCCCTGCAGAGAACAGTCACTGTCTTCCTTGCTTTTGCTTGTGTGTGTTGGTCTAAGTGAGCTGAGGCCATTTGCAAGGAAAAGGCTTCACTTGCTTAAAACTGTCTGGTGGGTTTAGCTTTTAGCTAAAAACACAAAACCCCACTGTTTGTTGAGTGTGCGCCTATCTGTCCCTTTGGAAGAACTACATTCACAGGAAAGTAGGTCTTTCCACACTTTGGATTTAAGTCTGTGATAATTGATTTTTTAAGGAAGTTGTTAAAAACATAAGTTATTTAATTTTTGAACACAGGTGGATGTGAAGGATTTCATTTGAAAACCATGTGATTTTGATTTGTGTTGTGAACTGAACCTGGCGAGTCCTGGGAGTTGCCGGCTCTGCTGCCGGCTCTGTGCTGCGGCTGAGCGGCACTTCTCCACAGTGGGCGGAGGACGTGTGCTGGGGACATCAAGGCTCCTGCCGGCGGTTCTTGCAGCTCCCGTTGCATCCCCTCGGAGCCCTGCCTGTCCTTCTTACCTGTAGCACTGAGTGGTTGCTTCATGCACATTTCTGGCCACCTCAGGGAACCCCTGTGTCTGCCTGGCATCTGGTCAGCAGAACACTGGGCCCTGGCCCTGCCTCGTGCCTCTGTATGAAGAAAATGGGGAGGCAGCAGGGGGAGGGGAACCGAGGTGTGTGTTCAATTTTATTTATTTACATTTTTAAATCCCCCC
>NW_027287730.1:0-33092 GCF_047511675.1 Marmota flaviventris
ATAGAGGTCCCGTTAAGGTTAGGGTTATGGTTAAGATTATTGTTAAGTATAGAGTTGGGGTTTGGGTTAGTGTTAGAGTTAGGGTTAGGGTTAGGTTTAGTGTTTGGGTTAGGGTTAGGGTTTGTATTAGGGTGAGGGTTAGGTTGGAGTTAGTTTTATGATGAGGGTTGTGTTTAGGGTAAGTTTTAGGTTTAGTGTTAGGATTAGGGTAAGGGTTAGGGTTAGTGTTAGGTTTAGGGTTAAGTTTTGTGTTAGGGTTGGAGTTAGGGTTAGGGTTAGTTTTAGGGTTAGAGTTAGGGTTAGGATTAAGTTTAGTGTTAGGGGTAGGTTTAAGTTTATGGTAAGTGTTAGGGTTAGGTTTAGGGTAAGTGTTAGGATTAGGGTTAAGTTTTTGGTTAGAGTTAAGGTTAGGGTTAGGTTTAGCCTAAGATTTAGTGTAAGAGTTAGGGTTAGGTTTAGGTTTAGGGTTAGTGTTAGGGTTAGGGTTTGTTTTAGGGTTAGGGTTAGTGCTAGGGTTAGAATTAGTGTTAGGTTTAGGGTTAGTGTAAGGGTTAGTGTTAGGGTTAGGTTTAAGTTTATTGTTAGGGTTAGGGTGTTAGGGTTTGTATTAGGCTTAGGGTTAGGGTTACGTTTATATTTATGGTTAGGTTTAGGTTAGGGTTAGGGTTATGGTTAGGTTAGGGTCAGGGTTAGGTTTAGGTTTTTTGTTAGAGTAAGGGTTAGGGTTAGGGTTTGAGTTACTGTTAGTATTCTGGATAGGTTTAGGGTTACTCTTAGGTTAGGGTCAGGGTTATGGTTAAGGTTTGTGTTAGGGTTAGATTTAAGGTTAGGTTTACATTTAGGGTTAGGGTTAGGGTTAGTGTTAGTTTTATGGTGAGGTTTAGGGTTCGTGTTACCATTAGGGTTAGAGTTGTAGATAGTGTTATGGTTAGGTTATGAGTTCTGGTTCTGGTTAGGGTTACGATTAAATTTAGTGTTATGGTTAGGGCTTTTGTTAGGGATATGTTAGGTTTAGGGTTATGGTTTGTGTATGGTTAGGGCTAGGTTAGGTTTAGCTTTTGTTTTAGGGTTAGGGTTAGGGTTAGTGTTATGATATGGTTATGGTGAGGGTTAGGTTTAGGGTTAGTTTTAGGGTTAGGGTTATATTTTTTGCATCAGGTTTAGGTTTAGTCTTAGAATTAATGTTAGGGTTAGTGTTAGTGTAAGGGTCACGGTTAACATTCGGTTTAGATTTAGTATTAGTGTTAGGGTTTGTGTTAGTGTTAGTGTTAGGGTTACAGTTACGGTTAGGTTTCAGATTAGGGTTTGCGTTATGGTTAGGTTAGAGTCAGGGATATGGTGAGGTTTGGGGTTCATGTTATGGTTAGGGTTAGTGTTTGTGTTAGGGTTAGTTTTAATGTAAGGCTTTCTGTTAGGGATAGAGTTAGGGTTAGTGTTAGTATTACAAATAGAATTAGGGTTAGAGTTATGGTTAGGGTTATTGTTAGTATTACTGTTAGGGATAGGGTTAGGGTTAGGCATAGTGTTAGGTTTAGTGTTAGGGTTAGGTTTAGTATTAATGTTAAGTTTAGGTTAAAAGTAAGGGCTAAGATTATTTAGAGGGTTAGGTTTGGGGTTAGGGTTAGAATTAAGGTTAGGTTAGGGTTAGTTTAGAGTTAGTTAGGGTTAATGTTACTTTTAGAGTAATATAGGTTTTAGGGTTACGATTCAGTTAGGTTTAGTGTGAGAGTTTGTGTTAGGGTGTGTTAGGGTTAGGTTTAGTGTTAGGGTTATGATCACTGTTCGGGTTAAACTTAGGGTTACAGTTAGGGTTAGTCTTAGATTTAGTGTTAGGATTAAAGTTAGGTTTAGTTTAAGGGTTAATGTTAGTGTGGGGGTTAGGGTTAGGTTTAGGGTTAGTGTTAGGGTTATGGTTAATGTTAGGTTTAGGGTTAGAGTTTGTGTTAGTGTTAGAGTTAGGGTTAGGGTTAGTGTTAGGCTTAGTTTTAGG
The DNA here is from genome assembly GCF_047511675.1 of Marmota flaviventris. Lineage (NCBI taxonomy): Eukaryota > Metazoa > Chordata > Mammalia > Rodentia > Sciuridae > Marmota > Marmota flaviventris. The sequence continues at coordinate 1,991 of NW_027287730.1, forward strand.
GTCAGTTTTAAGGTTAGGTTTAGGGTTAGTATTAGGGTTAGGTTTAGGTTTATGGTAAGTTTTTATGGTTAAGTTTAGGGTCAGTATTAGGTTTAGGTTTAAGGTTACAGTTAGAGTTATTGTTAGGTTTAGGGTTAGGGTTAGGGTTAGGGTTAGTGTAAGGGTTAGGGATAGGTTAGGTTAGGGCTTTTTTTAGGGTTAGGGTTTGTGTTAAGTTTAGGGTTAGGTTTAAGCTTAGAGTTTGGGTTATGTTTAGTGTAAGGGATAAGTTAGGGTTAACATCAGGTGTAGGTTTAGGGTTAATGTTAGGGTTGGGGTTACAGTTAAGCTTAGTGTTGGGGTTAGGGATACGGATTGTGTTAGAATTAGGGTTAGGGTTAGGATTAGGTTAGGTTTAGTGTTACGGTTGGGTTTAGGGTTTGTGTTAGGGTTAGGGTTAGAGGTAGGTTTACGGTTAGGGTTAGTTTTAGTTTTAGGGTTAATGTTAGGGTTAGACTTTAAGTTTAGTGTTCGGTTTAGGGTTATTGTTAGGGTTAGGTTTAGGTTTAGGGTTATGGTTAGGGTCAGTGTCAGGGATAGGATTAAGATTAGCGTTACAATTCATGTTAGAGTTGGGGTTAGGGTTAGGTTTAGGGTTAGGGTTAGAGTTAGTGTTAGGATTAGGGTTAGTCTGTGTATTAGGGTTCTGGTTAGGGTTACGTTTAGAGTTAGTGTTAGGGTTAGGATTAGCGTTAGTGTTAGTGTAAGCGTTAAGGTTAGGGTTATGTTTAGGTTTAGTGTTAGGGTTAAGGTTAGGGTTAGTTTAGGGTTAGGGTTTGTGATAAGGTTAGGGTTAGATTAGGTTTAGGGTTTCTGTTAGAATTAGGGTTAGAGTTGGGCTGGGGATGTGGCTCAAGCGGTAGCACACTCGCCTGGCATACGTGCAGCCCGGGTTCGATCCTCCGCACCACATACAAACAAAGATGTTGTGTCTGCCGAAAAACAACAACAAAAAAATATTTAAAAATTCTCTCACTCTCTCTCTCTCACTCTTAAAAAAAAGAATTAGGGTTAGAGTTGAAGTTATGGTTAGGGTTAGGGTTAGGATTAGGTTTAGGTTTAGTGTTAGGGTCAGAGTTAGGGTTAGTGTTAGGGTTAGGGTTAGTGTTAGTTTTAGGTTTAGGTTTAGGGTTTGTGTAAGGGTTAGGGTTAGGTTTGGAGTTAATGTTAGGGTTAGGGTTTGTGTTAGGGTTAGTGTTAGTTTTAGGGTTAGGGTTTGTGTTAGGGTTAGAGTTAGGTTTAGGGTTACGGTTACTTTTAGGGTTAGAGATAGGGTTTGTGTTAGGATTATGGTTAGGTTTTGGGTTAGAGTTAGGGTTTGTGTTAGGGTTATGGTTAGGGTTTGGGTTAGGGTTTTTTAGGGTTAGGGTTAGGTTTAGGGTTAGGGTTAGTTTTATGGTGAGGATTAGCTTTAGGGTTATGTTTGTGGTTTGGGTTAGTGTTAGTGTTAGTGTTAGTGTTAGGGTTAATGTTAGGATTAGTGTTAGGGTTTGTGTAAAGGTTAACTTTAGGATTAGGGTTTTGTAAGGTTTAGGGTTAGGGTTAGCTTATGTTTAGGGTTAAGATTCGTGTTAGGGTTTGTGTTAGTGTTACCTTTAGTGTTACATTTAGGATTACAGTTCGGGTTCGGGTTGAGGTAAGATTTAGGGTTAGTGTTAGTTTTAGTGTCAGGTTAGCTTTGGGGTTAAATTTAGTTTGAGTTAGATTTAGGGTTTCAAGTTAGGTTTAGGGTTAGTGGAAGGGTTAGGATTAGAATTAGGGTTTGTGTAAGGGTTAGGGTTATGTTAGGGTTATGGTTAAGGTTACTGTTAGGTTTAGGGTTGGGTTACGGTTCACGTTAGGTTTAGGTGTAGGTTTAGGCTTAGGTTTAGGATTACTGTTTTGTTAGGGTTAGAGTTAGTTTTAGGGTTAGTGTTCAGTTTAGGTTTAGGGTAAGTTTTAGGATTAGGGTTAGTTTTGCAGTTAGTGTTATTGTTAGGGTTAGGGGTACTGTTAGAGTTAGTGTAAAAATTAGGTTTAGGGTTAGGTTTAGGTTTACTGTTAGGTTTAGGATTAGGGTTTGTGTTAATGTTATGGTTAGGATGAGGTTACTGTTATTTTTAGGTTCAGGGCTTGTGTTAGGGTTAGAGTTAGGTTTAGGGTTAGGCTTAGGGTTAGTTTTTGGGTAGTGTTAGGGTAAGGGTTAGGGTTAGTGTTAGGGTTAGGGTAAGGTTTATGGTAAGTGTTAGAGTTAGGGTTAAGTTTAGGGTAAGTTTTTGGTTTAGGGTTGAAGTTATGCTTAAATTTAGTTTTATGTTAAGTGTAGGGGTTAGGGTTAGTGTAAGGATTTGGGTTAGGTTTAGGTTTAGGATTAGTGTGAGGGTTATGGTTAGGGTTTGTTTTAGGGTTAGGGTTAGGGTTAGGTTTAGAATTAGTGTTAAGATTAGGGTTCGTGTAAAGGTTAGGTTTAGGGTTAGGTTTAGGATTAGTGTTAGGGTTAGGGTTAGGGTTACGAGTATGGTTACAGTTAAGATTCGGGTTAGGGTTAGGGTTAGGAATGGGTTATTGTCATGGTTTGTGTTAGGGTTTGTGTTAGGGTTAGATTTAGGGATAGGATTAGGGTTAGGTTTAGGATTAGGGTTAGTGTTAGGGTGAGTGTTAGGGTTAGGATTATGTTTAGGATTAGGGTTAGTGTTAGTGTTTGGGACAGTGTTATGTTTAGGGTTAGGGTTATGGTTAGTGTTTTGATTAGGGTTAGAGTTTGTATTAGGTTCAGGGTTAGGTTAGAGTTATCGTTATGGTGAGGGTTGTGTTTAGGGTAAGTTATAGGGTTAGGGTTAGGGTTAGGATTAGGGTTATGGTTAGGGTTATGGTTGGATTTGTGTTAGGGTTAGGGTTAGGGTTAGAGGTAGTCTTAGGGTTAGTGTTAGGGTTAGTGTAAGGTTTAGGGTTAGGGTTAGGTTTAGGAAAAGTTTAGTGTGTTAGGGTTAGTTTTCAGTTCAGGTTTAGGGTTAGAGTTAAGGTTAGCTTTAGGGTTAGGTTTAGGGTTAGTGTTGTGGTTTGGGTTAGTGTTAGGGTTAGGGTTAGGGTTACAGTTCGGGTAGGGTTAGAGTTAGGGTTAATTTTAGGTTTTGCTTTAGAGTTAGGGTTAGTGTTATGTTTAGTATCAGGGTTAGTGTTAGGGTTAGTGTTAGGGTTAGGTTTAGTGTTAGGGTTAATTTTAAGTTAGAGGTAGTGTAAGGATTAGAGATTGAATTAGGGTTAGTGTGAGGGTTACAGTTAGGGTTAGCATTGGTGTTAGGGTAATGTTTAAGGTTAGTGTTACGTTTTGCTTTAGGGTTAGTGATAGGGTTTGGCCTGGGGTTAGGCTTAGCGTTAAGGTTAGGGTTAGGGTTACTGCTAGGGTAAGTGTAAGTGTTAGGGTTAGTTTTAGGGTTATGGTTGGATTTAGTGTTTGTGTTAGCTTTCGGGTTTGTGTAAAATTTAGGGTAAGGTTTAGGTTTAGGGTTAGTGTTAGGTTTAGGTTTAGGGTTTGTGTTAGTATTAGGGTTAGTGTTATGGTTAGGGTTAGGGTTATGGTTAGGGTTATGGTTAGAGTTAGTGTTGTGGTTATGGTTAGGATTAGGGTTTTGCTTTGGTTTAGGATTAGAGCTAGGGTTACAGTTAGGTTTAGGGTTAGTTTTAGGGTTCGTGTTAGGGTTAGGCTTTGTATTACTGTTAGGGTTAGGTTTATGATAAGTGTAAGAGTTAGGGTTAGGTTTAGGGTAAGTGTTAGGGTTAGGGTTAAGGTTACGTTTTGTGGTAGGGTTAGGGAGAGGGTTGGTGTTAGGTTTAGGGTTAGGGTTTGTGTTTGGTTTAAAGTTAGGGTTAGTGTTAGGGTCAGTTTTAGGGTTAGTGTTAGGGTTAGGTTTAGGGTTAGGGTTAGTGTTAGGGTTAGGGTTCGGTTTAGGGTAAGTGTTAGATTTAGGGTTAGGTTTAGGCTAAGTGTTAGGGTTTGGGTTAAGTATAGTTTTAGCGTTTGTTCTAGGGTTAGGTTTAGGTTTAGGTTTAGGGTTTAGGGTTATGGTTACAATTAGTATTAGTGTTAAGTTTAGAATTGGGGTTTGGGTTAGTTTTAGTTTTAGTTTTAGGGTTAGAGTTAATGTTAAGTTTAGGGTTAAGGTTTGTGTACGGATTAAGGTTAGGGTTAGGGTTAAGGTTACAGTTATGGTTTGAATTAGTTTATGTTTAGGGTTATGGTTAGGATGACATAATTTTTTGGATTTGGGTTAGGGTTAGGATTAGGGTTAGTGTTAGAACTAGCTTTAGGGTTAGGTTTAGGGTTAGTGTTAGGGTTAGGGTTAGGTTTAAGATTTGTGTTAAGGGTAGAGATAGGGTTCGTGTTAGGGTTAGTGTTTTGGTTAGTGTTAGGTTTAGGGTTAGGTTAAGTTTTAAGTTAGATTTAGAGTTATGGATTTGGTTAGTGTTTGTGTTAGGTTTAGGGTTACTGTTAGGGTTAGGTTTACTTTTAGGGTTAGTGATAGGGTTAGTGGTTGGTTTAGGGTTAGGATTAGTGTTAGAGTTAGTCTTAGATTTGGAATTAGTGTTAGGGTTAGGGTTGTGGCTGGTGTTATGGTTAGGATTATGTTACGGTGAGGGTTAGGGTTTGTGTTAGGGTTAGGATTAGGTTAGGGTAAATGTTTGTGTTAGGGTTAGGGTTAGGGTTCCTGCTACGTTTACAATTAGGGTTAGAGTTACAGTTAGGGTTATGTTTAGGGTTAGTGTTAGTGTTATGGTTAGGGTTAGAGTTTAGTTTATGGTTAAGTTTAGGATTAGTGTTAGGGTTAGAGTTTGTGTTAGGTTTAGGTTTAGGGTTTTCAATAAGTTTAGGGTTACAATTAGGATTACTGTTAGGTTTAGTGTTGGGTTTTGGGTTATTGTTATAATTAGGGTTAGGGTTAGTGTTAGTGTTTTGGTTAGAGTTAGTGTTTTTTTAGGGTTTGGGTTAGTGTTAGCATTAGTGTTAGTTTTAGGGTTTGGTTTAGGGTAACTTTTAAGGTTAGGGTTAGGTTTAGGGGTTGTGTTAAGGTTACAGTTAGGGTTATGTTTAGTGTTTGAATTAAATTTAGGATTAAGGGTAGTGTAAGTGTTAGTGTTAGAATTAGGGTTAGTGTGAGGTTTAGGGTTAGGTTTTGGGATACAGTTAGGATTAGACTTAGGGTTAGGGTTAGGCTTTGGGTTAGGATTAGGGTTACGATTACCATTATCGTTAGGGTTAGGGTTGAGGTTTTGGTTTGTTTTAGGGTTAGGGTAGGGTTAGGCTTAGTGTTTGTGTTAGTGTTATGCTTAGGGTTAGTGTTAGGTATAGTTTTAGGGTTAGGGTTAGTGATAGGGTTAGGGTTAGGTTTTTTATTATGGTTCATGTTTGGGTTAAGCTTAGTGTTAGGGTTAGTGTTAGGGTAAAGATTAAGGTTACTGTTAGGTTTAGGTTTAAGGTTAGGGTTAGAGTTAGTGTTTTGTTAGGTTTAAGGATAGGGATAGAGTTAGTGTTAGTGTTAGGGTTAGGTTTATGGTTAGTGTAAGGTTTAGGATAGGGTTTAGATTTAGATTTAGGGTTAGGGTTATGGTTATGGTTTGTGTTAGGTTTAGATTTAGTGTTAGTTTTAGGGTTACTGTTAGGGTTAGGGTTAGTGTAAGTGTTAAAATTAAGTTTAGGGTTAGGGTAAGTGTTAGGGTTAGGTTTACAGTTATGATTAGAGTTAGTGTTATGTTTTAGGTTTAGGGTTAAGGTTAGTGTAAGGGTTAGGGTTAGGTTTATGTTTAGTGTTAGGGTTAGGCATAGGGTTTGTTTTAGGGTTAGTGATAGAATTAAGATTAGGATTAGTGTTAGGTTAAGGTTTAAGGTAAGTGTTAAGTTTAGGGTTAGGTTTAGGGTTAGTGTTAGGGTTCTGGCTAGGGTTTGTGTTAGGGTTCGATTTAAGGTAAGGGTTAGGGATATGGTTTGGGTTATTGTTAGGTTAGGTTTTTGTTTAAGGTTAGTTTTAGGGTTAGGATTGGGTTTTGGTTAAGAATTAGTGTTAGGTTAGGGTTTGGGTTAGGATTAGATTAGTGTTACTGTTATGGTTATGGTTCGGGTTTAGGTTACTGTTAGGATTAGGGTTAGGTTTAGGTTTAGTGTTAGGGTTAGGGTTGGATTTTTGTTAGGGTTATGGTTAAGGATAGGGTTATGATTACGTTTAGGCTTCGTGTTAGATTTAGGGATAGGGTTATGTTAGGGTCATTGTTATGGTTAGGGTTTTGGTCAGGGTTACGGATAGGTTTATTGTTAGGGTAGGGTTAATATTAGGGTCAGGGTTAGGGTTCGTGTTGCAATTAGGGTTAGGTTTAGTATTAGTTTTAGATTTAGGTTTAGTGTTAGGTTTAGGGTTAGGGTTAGGGTTAGGGATACTCTTAGGGTTAAAGATAAATTTATGGTTAGTGTTAGGGTTAAGAAAATGATAACAGTTAGACTTATGGTTATGGTTAGGGTTAAGGTAAGTGTTACTGTTAAGGATAGGTTTAGGGTTAGGTTTAGGTTTAGGCATAGTGTTCGGTTTGTGTAAGGGTTAGGGTTAGCGTTTATATTAGGTTTAGGTTTAGGGTTAGGGTTAGTGATAGGGTTAGTGTTGTGTTTAGGGTTAGTTTCAGGGTTAGGTTAGGGTTAGTGTTAGTGTTAGTGTTAGTCTTAGGCTTACGTTTAGTGTTAGGGTTTGGTGAGGGCTTGTGTTAGGGATAGGATAAGTTTTTGAGTTAAGGTTTAGTTTAGGGTTTGTTTTAGGGTTAGGTTTAGAGTTTGGATTAGGGTTACAGTTCAGTTAGGATTAGGGTTAATATAATGGTTAGTGTTAAGTTTAGTATCAGGGTTAGTATTAGGGTTAGGGTTAGTGTTAAAGTTAAGATTAGTGTTAGGGTTTAAGTTAGGTTTAGGATTACTGTAAAAGTTAGGGTTAGAAATAGGGTTAGTGTGAAGGTTAGGGTTAGGGTTAGGGTTAGGGATACTGTCAGGGTGAGTGTTAGGTTTAGGGTTAGTGTTCTTGTTAGGATTATGTTTAGAGTTAGTGTTAGGTTTAGGTTGAGTGTAAGTGTTACCTTTAATGTTAGGGTCTGTGTTAGTGTTAGCTTTAGGGTTAAGGTTTGTGTGTGGGTTAGGGTTGGGTTAGAGTTAGGGTTAGGTTTAGGCTTAAGGTTTGTGTTAGTGTAAGGTTTTGGTTATGGATAGGGTTTGTGTGAGGGTTTAGGTTACTGTTACAGTTATGTTTAGGATTAGCATTAGATTTATGGTTAGGGTTAAGTTTATGGTTAGTGTTAGTGTTAGGGTTAATGTTAGGTTTAGGGTTAGGGTTAAATTGGGGTTAGGGTAAAGGTTATTATTAGGGTTAGGGTTATGCTTAGGGTTAGTGTTAGGGTTATGTTTATGGTTAGGGTAAGGTTTAGGGTTAGGATTAGTGTTTGGTTAGGGTTAGGGTTATAGTTTGTGTTAGGTTTAGTGTTAGGGTAAGGCTTAGCGTTAGTGTTAGTGTTAGGGATAGGTTTAGAGTGTTAGATTTAGGGTTAGGGTTAGATTTATAGTTAGGGTTAGGCTTAGGGTTAGTGTTAGTTTTAGGGTTAGGTTTAGGGTAAGTTTTAGGGTTAGGTTTAGAGTTAAGGTAAATATTACACTTAGGTTAATGTTAAGGTTATAGTTAGTGTTAGGTTTAGGGTTAGGGTTAGTATAAGGGTTAAATTTAGGATTATGGTTACTGTTACGGTTGGATTAGGGTTTGTTTTAGGGATAGGTTTAGCTTAGGGTTAGGGTCTGTGTTATGGTTGTGTTAGGGTTATGGTTATAGTTTCGGTTAGGATTTGGGGTAGTGTTGGGGTTAGGGTTAGGTTAGGGTTAGGGTTACAGTTAGGGTTTGTGTTAGGTTAGATTTAGTGTTAGAATTAGGTTTAGGGTTAATGTTAGCGTTAGGTTTAGAGTTAAGGTTATTTTAAGGTTGAGGTTAAGGGTTCGTGTTACGGATAGAGATAGGGTTAGTGTTAGGGTTAGGTTTAAAGTGAGGGTTAGTGTTAGTGTTAGCTTTAGGTTTAGGGATAGGGTTAGGGTTAGGGATAGTGTTAGGTTTAAAAGTAGCTTTAGTTTTAGTGTTAGGGTTATGGTTTGAGATAGGTTTAGAGTTAGGTTTAGGGTTAGTTTAGGGTTAGTGTTAGGTAAGTGTTAGGATTAGGGTTAGGGTTAGGGTTAAGGTTAGGTTTAGAATTAGAGTTAGGCTTAGAGTTAGGGTTAGTGTTTGTGTTAGGGTTAGGGTGAGGGTTTGTGTTAGATTTAGTGTTAGTGTTTGTTTTAGGGATAGAATTAGGGTTAGAGTTACAAATACTTTTAAGATTAGAATTAGTATTAGGGTTAAGGTTAAGATAAGGATTAGGGTTAGGGTTAGTGTTAGGGTTAGGGTTAGGATTAGTGTTAGGATTAGGGTTAGGGTTGGCTTAGGGTTCGTGTTAGGGTTTGTTAGGGTTAGGGTTAGTGATGGGGTTAGGGTTATGTTACCTTAGTGTCAGGGTCATTGTTATGTTTAGGGTTAGGGTCAGTGATAGTGTTACCGTTAGGTTTAGGGTTAGGGTTAGTGATGGGGTTAGGATTACGTTACATTAGTGTCAGGGTCATTGTTAGGTTTAGTGTTAGGGTCAGTGATAGGGTTATCGTTAGGTTTATGGTTAGGTTTGGAATTACTGTTAGGTTTAGGGTTAGTGTAAGGGATAGTGTTAGGTTTAGGTTTAGGGATAGTGTTAGCTTTAGTGTTAGGGTTTGTGTTAGGATTATGTTTAGGGTTAGGGTTAGTGTTTCTCTTATGAATAGGTTTAGGTTTAGGTTTAGGGTTAGTTTTAGGGTTGGGATTAAGGAATATGTTAAGGTTATGGTTATGCTTAATGTTATTATTACGGTTAAGGATCAGGTTAGGTTTAGGGTTAGTTTTAGGTTAGGGCCAGGGTTGTGTTAGGGTTAGATTTAGGGTTAGGCTAGGGTTAGGTTTAGGGTTAATTTTGGGGTGAGAGTTAGGGTATATGTTATGGAAAGGGTAAGGGTTAATGTTAGGATTAGGGTTAGGGTTAGTGTTAGGTTTAGGGTTAGGTTAAGGGTAAGTGTTAGGGTTATTTTAAGGGTTAGTGTTAGGGTTATGAAAAGGATAAGGGTTAGATTTATGTTTAGAGTTAGAATTATGGTTAGATTTAGGGTTAGTGTTAGGGTTACTGTTAATGATATTGTTAGGTTTAGGTTTACAGTTGAGCTTAGTGTTAAGGTTAGTGTTAGGACTAGGGTTAGAGGTTTAGGATTAGGGTTATGGTTAGGTTTAGTGATAGTGTTAGGGTTGTAGTTAGAGTTAGTATTATGGATAGGTTATGGCTGGGTTAGGGATAGGTTAGTTTTAGGGTTAAGTTTTGGGTCAGGGCTTGTTTTACAGTTAGATTTAGTGTTGGGTTTAGGTATAGGGTTAGGGTAAGAGTTAGTGTTAGTGTTACGTTTAGTGTCAGGGCTAGGGTTAGGGTTAGCGTTAGGGTTAGTGTTAGGATTAGTGTTAGGGTTAAAGTTAGGTTTAGGTTTAGTGTAAGGGTTAGGGTTAGAATTAGGGTTAGTGCTAGGGTTAGGGTTATGTTTACATTTACGAATAGTATTTATGTTAGGGTTAGGTTTAGTGTAAGATTTAGGCTTATGCTTTGTGTTTGTGTTAGGGTTAGGATTAGGGTTATATTTAGTGTTAAATTTAGAGTTCGGTTTTGTGTTACATTTAGAATAAGTTTTAGGGTTAGGGTTAGTTTTATGGTTACTTTTAGGGTTAGGGATAGGATTTGTGTTAATGTTAGGGTTAGGTTTAAGGTAAGTTTTAGATTTAGGGTTAGGGTTAGTGTATTTCTAGGGTTGCGTTAAGATTACGGGTAGAATTTTTGTTAGGGTTAGGGTTAGGGTTAGGGTTAGGTTTACTGTATGGGTTAGGGTTAGTGTAAGGGTTAGGTTTAGGTTTAGGTTTAGAGTTAGTGTTAGTTAGATTTAGGGTTAGTGTTAGTGTTAAGGTCAGGAGTAGGATTAGGGTTAGGGTTTCGGTTAGTGATAGGTTTAGATTGGGGTTAAAATTTGTGTTAGGTTTAGGTTAGGGTTATTGTTAGGGTTAGTGTTAGTGTTAGGGTTAGGTTTAGTGTTAGGGTTAGGTAAGGGGTGGATTACAGATGGTTAGGTTTAGGTTTAAGGTTTGGGTTAGGGTTTGTGTTAGGGTTAGGTTAGGTTTAAAGATAGCATTAATGTTTGTCTTAGAGTTAGGTTTAGAGTAAGGGTTAGTGTTAGGTTTAGTGTCAGCGTTAGTGTGAGTGTTATGGTTAGGGTCATTTTTAGATTTTGTGTTAGGGTTAAATTATGGTTTAGGGTTAGTGTAAGTGTTAAGGTTAGAATTAGGTTTAGTGTGAGGATTAGGATTAGTTTTAGGATTATGGTTAGGGTTAGGGTTACAGTAAGGTTTATGGTTAGGATTATCATTAGGATTAGGTTTGGGGTTTGCCTTAGATTTAGTCTTAGGTTCAGGGTTAGTGTTAGTGTTTGGGTTAGGGTTATACTTTGGTTTAGTGTTAGGGATCGTGTTAGGTCATGGTTAAATTAGGGTTAGTATTAGGGTTAGGGTTAGTTTTCATGTTAGTTTTATGGTTAGGGTTGGGTTAAGGTTAGTGTTAGGGTTAGGTTTTGGTTTACTGTTAGGTTTAGGGTTAAGGATTGGGTTAGTGTAAGTTTTTGGGTCAGGGTTAGTGTTACGTTTAGAGGTAGTGTTAGGTTAGGGTTAGGGTTATGTTTAGTGTAAGGTTCTGGTTAGGGATAGGTTTTGGTTAGGGTTAGTGTTAGGGTTAGAGTTTGTGTTAGGGTTAGGGTTAGGTTTTGGGTTAAGGTGCGTGTTAGTGTTAGGATTAGGGTTAATGTTCGGATTAGTGTTATTTATAGTGTCAAGGTTTTTTTTATGGTTAGAATTCATGTTACGGTTAGGTTTAGTGTTAGTTTCAGGGTAAGTGTTAGGGTTAGGGTTAGAGTTAGGTTTTTGGTAAGTGTTAGAGTTAGTGTTAGGGTTACGGTAACTGTTAGATTTAAGGTTAATGTTATGGTTAGATTTAGTGTTAGGGTTAAAATTCGGGTTAGGGTTAATGTAAGGTTTAGTGTTAGGGTTAGGTATAGGGTTAGTGTTAGTGTTAGGGTTTGTTTTAGGGTTAGGTTTAGGATTAGGTTTAGCATTAGGGTTAGGGTTTTTTGTAAGGTGTAGGGTTAGGATTAAGCTTAGGACTAGGTTTAGGGTTAGGGTTAGGTTTAGAGTTAGGTTTTGGGTTACATTTATGGTTCAGACTTTGGTTACCATTAGGGTTAGGGTTAGGTTAGGGTCAGGGTTAGAGTTGGTGTTTGATTTAGGGTTAGATTAATGGTTAGAGTAAGGGTTAAAATTAGTGTTAAGGTTAGGGTTAGTGTTCGGTTAGGGTTAAGGTTTTGTGTTAGGGTTAGGTTTAGGGTTAGGGTTAGCCTATGTGTTAGGGTTCTGGTTAGGGTTATAGTTAGAGTTAGTGGTAGAGTTATGGTTAGGGTTAGTTTTATTGTAAGGGTCACATTTACATTTAGGTTTAGGATTAGTTTTATCTTTAGAGTTAGGGTTTGTTTTGGGTTAGAGTTAGGTTTATAGTTTGGAATAGTGTTAGGGATTAGGTTTTGTTTTAGGTTTAGGTTAGGGTTAGGGTTTGGGTTTGTGTTAGGGATAGGGTTAGGTTATTGTTAAGTTTTGTGTTATGATCAGGGTTACGGTTAAGGTTACAGTTACCATTAGGATTAGGTTTAGAGTTACGGTTAAGGTTATGTTTAGGTTTAGTTTTAGGATTAGGGTTTTCTTTTAGAGTTAGGTTTAGGGTTATGGTTAGGCTTAGGGACAGGGTTAGGGTTAGGGTGTTTGTTATGGTTAGATTTTGGGTTAGGGTTAGTGTTAAGTTTAGGGCTAGGTTTACTTTTCTGTTAAGGTTTAGGGTTAGGGTAAGGGTTAGGGTTAGTTAATTGTTAGGGTGATGGTTAGGGTTCATGTTACACTTAGGGTTATGGTAGTGTTAGGGTTAGTGTTAGATTTAGGTTTAGGTTTAGGGTAAGGGTTAGGGATAGTGTTAGGGTGAAAGATAGGTTTAGGGTTAGTGATAGGGTTACAAATAGGATAAGGCTAGAGTTAGGGTTAGGTTTATGTTTAGTGTTAGTGTTACTGTTAGGGTTAAGGTTAGGCTTAGGCTTAGTATTAGATTTAGTGTTAGGGTTAGGTTTACGTTAGGGTTAATGTTAGGTTTAGGGTTAGTTTTAGGTTTTGGGTTCATGATAGGGTTAGTGTTGGGACTATGGTTAGTGTTAGGGTTATGTTAGGATTAGTGTTAATGTTAGGGTTAGGGTTAGCGTTAGAGTTAGGTAAGGGTTAGGGCTAAGGTAACCTTAGGTTTAGGGTTAATGTTTGAGTTAGGGTTTGTGTTAGGTTTAAGTTTATTGTTAGGTTTAGGGTTACTGTTCGGCTTAGGGTTAAGCTTAGTGTTAGTGTTAGTGTTAGGGTTAGGGTTAGTGTTAGGATCAGTGTTAGAGTTAGGGTTAGAGTTTGTATTTGGGTTGCATTTACTATTAGGTTAGACTTAAAATTTGTGTTAGGATTAGGGTTTTGTTTTCATTCAAGGTTTGTTCAACAGTTCGGATTAGGTTAGGGTTAGGGTTAGGGTCATAATTAGGATTAGTGTTAGGGTAAGTTTTGGGGTTTTGGTTAGTGTTAGGTTTAGTGTTAGGGTTTGGGTTAATGTTAGGGTTAGGTTTAAGGTTTGTGTAAGTGTTAGGGTTAGGGTTAGGTTTAGGATTAAGTTTACAGCTAGGTTTAGTGTTAGGGTTACGATTACGGTTTTGATTGGTTTAGGGTTAGGGTAAGGGTGAGGGATAAAATTAGTGTTAGGTTTATGGTTAGGGTTAAGTTTAGGGTTAGAGTTTGGGCTAGGATTAGGGTTAGGTTTAGGGTAGGTGTTAGGGCTAGTGTTAGGATTCAGATTAGTGTTAGGGTTACGAATAGAGTTATTGTTAGAATTAGGATTAGGGTAAGGGTTAGGTTAGGTTTAGGGTTATGCTTTGGGTTAGGAATTGTGTTAGGGTTAGGGTTAGGATTTGGGTTAGTGTTTGGGTTAGGGTTAAATTTAGTGTTAAGTTTAGGGATAGAGTTAGGGTTAGGGTTAGTTTTTTGTCAGGGTTAGTGTTAGGGTTAGGTTTAGGATTAGGTTTAGATTTAGTGTTAGGGTTAAATTTAGTTTTAGGGTTATTGTAAGGGTTAGGGTTAGGATTAGGATTAGTGTTCGGTTTAAAGTTCTGGTTTGGGTTAGGGTTTGTGTTAGGATAAGAGGTGGGGTTAGTTTTAGGGTTGGGTTTAGGATAAGTGTTAGATTTACGGTTATGGTTAGGGTAAGTGTTAGGGTGAGAGTTAAGGTTAAGATTAAATATAGTGTTAGGTTAAAGTTAGGGTTAGAATTAGGGTTAGGGTTAGGGTTTTTTAGGTTCACAGTTATGATTAGAGTTAGAATTAGTGTTAGATTTAGGGTTAGTGTTAGGGTGAGGGTTAGGATTTGTATTATGGTTAGGGTTAAGGTTATGGTTAGTGTTATGGTTATGGTCAGATAGTGTTAGTGTTAGGGTTAGTGTTAGGCTGAGGGTTAGTGTTCGTGTTACAGTTAGTGTCAGGGTTACTGTTAGGTTTTGTGTTAGGGTTAGATTTAGGCTTAGGTTTAGGGCTAGTGATAGTGTTACGGTTAGTGTTACGCTGAGGGTTAGTGTTCGTGTTACAGTTAAGGTTAGGGTTACTGTTAGGGTTAGCATTAGGGTTAGGGTTAGGTTTAGGGATAGGGTTAGTGTTAGGGATAGTTTTAGGGATAGAGTTAGTGTTAGGGATAGTTTCAGGGATAAAGATAGGTTTAGGATTAGTGTTAGGGTTATGAATAGGATAAAATTTAGAGTTAGGTTTAGGGTTAGCTGTAGGGTTAGTTTTACTATTAGGGTTAGAGTTAGGATAAGTGCTAGGGTTAGGCTTAACGTTATGGTTAGTGTTAGGCATAGGGTTAGGTTTAGGGTTAATATTATGTTTAGGGTTAGGCTTAGGTTTATGGTTAGTAATAGGGTTAGGGTTGGGGTTAGGGTGAGTGTTAGTGTTAGTTTAGGGTTAGTGTAAGGGTGAGTTTTAGTGTTAGGGTTAGGGTTAATTTTTAGCGTTAGGTAAGGGTTAGCCTTAGGGTTAGTTTATATTTAGGGTTAAGTTTTGGGTTAGGTTTGTGTTAGGGTTTAGTTTAGTGTTAAGGTTAGGTTTATGTTTCTGGTTACGGTTAGGATTAGAGTTAAGGTTAGTGATAGATTTAGGTTCAGGTTTTGTGTTAGGGTTAGGGTTAGGGTTAGATTTATTGTTCGGTTTAAAGTCAGGATTAGGGTTAGTGTAAGGATTAGGGTTAGAATTCGGTTAGTGTGAGGGTTAAGGTTAGGTGTAGGATTAGTGTTAGGGTTAGGGTTAGTTTTAGGGTTAATATTAGTGTTAGGATTAGGGTTAGGGTTAAAGTTAGTTTTAGCAGTAGGGTTAGAGTTAGTGGTAGTGTTTGGATTAAAGTTAGGTTTACTGTAAGTGTTAGGGTAGGGTTACATTATGGTTTAAGTTAGTGTTAGGGATAGGCTTAGGGTTAGGGTTAGGAGTTAGGTTAGTGTTAGGGTGAGTGTGAAGTATAGGGTTAGGATAAGACTTAGGGTTAAGGTTAGGGTTATGGTTAGAGATAAGGTTAGGTTTAAAGTTAGGGTTAGTATAAGGGTTAGGGTTAGTTTTCGGGTAAGTGTTAGATTTAGGGTTTGGGTAAGGGTTCAGGTTAGGGTTAGGGTTAAGGTTAAGTTTAGAGTTAGTGTTAGGGTGAGGGGTAGGGTTAGTGTAAGGGTTAGGGATAGGGTTAGGTTTAGAGCTAGTGCTAGGGTTAGGGTTAGAGTTTGTTTTAGGGTTAGGGTTAGGTTTAGGGTTAGGATTAGTGTTAGGCTTAGGGTAAGTGTAAGAATTAAGATTATGGATAGGTTTAGAGTTAGTTTTAAGGTTAGGGTTAGGGTTCATGTTATGTTTAGGGTAAGTGTTAGGTTTATGGTCAGGGTTAGGTTAAGTGTTAGGTTTAGGGTTAAGGTTATGGTTAGAGTTTGTGTTAGTGTTAGAGTTAGGGTTAGGGTTAGTGTAAGGTTTAGGTTTAGAGTTAGGTATATGGTTAGTGTTAGGGTTGGATTAGGGATTGTTTTAGGGTTTGGATTAGGATAATGTTAGAAATAAGGTTAGGGTCAGTGTAAGGGTTATGGTTAGTGTTAGGTTTAGGGTTAGTGTTAGGGTTATGGTTAAGGTTGTGTTGAGGTTAGGGTTAGGGTTATGGTCACGGTTATGGTAAGGATTCGGGTTGGGGTAGGGTTAGGGTTAGGTTAGGGTTTGGGTTACAGTTAGGGTTTGTGTTAGGTTAGATTTAGGTTTAGTATTTGGTTTAGGGTTAGTATTAGGGTCATGGTTTAGATTAGGGTTAGGTATAGTGTTAGGTTTAGTTTTCATAATATGGGTAGAGTTAGGGATAGTGTTAGGGTTAAAGATAGATTTAGGTTTAGTGTTAGGGATAGGGTTAGGTTTTGGTTTAGTGTTAGATTTCGGGTTAGGGTTAGAATTAGGGTGAGGTAAGGGTTAGGGTTAGTGTTAGGGTAATGGTTAGATTTAGTTTTAGAGTTAGGGTTAGGATTAGGGTTAGGGTTAGTTTTAGATTTAGTTTTCGGGATAGGGTTATTGTGTGTGTTAGGTTGAGGTTTAGGGTTAGGGTTTGTGTTAGAGTTATGGTTAGTATTAGAGTTATGGATAGGATTAGGGTTAGAGTTACATTTAAGTTTAAGTTTAGGGTTAGTATTAGAGTTACGGTTAAGGTTAGGATTAGGGTTAGTGGTAGGGTTAGGGTTAGGATCGTGTTAGGAATAGGTTTAGGGTTAGGGTTAGTGTTATGGTTAGGGTTAGGGTAGGTTTAAGGTTAGTGTTAGGGTTAGGGTAAGAGTTAGTGTTCGGTTTCTGATTAGCATTAGGATTAGTGTTTGGTATAGGTTTAAGTTTAGTTTTAGGTTTAGTTTTAGGGTTTCAGTTAGGGTTTGTGTTAGGTTTAGGGTAAGGGCTAGGGTTAAGGTTATGGATATGGTTAGGATTCGGGTTAAGTTTACAGTTAAGATTTATGTTAGCTTAGGTTTAGGGTAATGGTTAGGATTTGTGTTAGGGTTAGATTTAGGGAAAGGGTTAGGGTAAGGGTTTGGGTTAGTGTTAGGGTTAGGTTTTGGTTTAAAGTTAGTTTTAGGTTTGCGGTTATGGTTAGGGTAAGGGTTAGCATTAGGTTAGGGTTAAGGTTAGGGTTATATTAGGGTTACTGTTATGGTTAGGGTTAGGGTTTGTGTTAGGTTTAGGTTTAGGGTTAGGGTTAGTGTAAGTGTTAGGGTTAGGGTTTGATGTAGGGTCACAGTTAGGGTTAGTCTTAGAATTAGTGTTAGGTTTATGGTTAGTCTAAGGGTTAGGGTTAGGGTTAGGTTTAGCGTTAGTTTTGGGGTTAGGATTAGAGTTTGTGTTAGGGTTTGGTTAGGGTTAGTGTTTGGGTTAGTGTTAGTGTTTGGGTAAGTGTTAGTATTTGGTTTAGGTTTAGTGTTAGGGTTAGGTAAAAGTTAGGATTAGTGATAGGTTAGGTTTATGGTTAAGGTTTTGGTTTGAATATTTGTTAGGGTTAGGTTTTGTGTTAAGTTTAGTGAAACAGTTCGGGATAGGGTTTGGGTTAGAGTTAGGGTTAGTGTTAAGTTTAGTGTCAGAGTTAGTGTTAGCGTTAGGGTTAGGGTAGGTTTACAGTTAGGTTTAGGGTTAGCGTAAGGTTAAGGTTTAGAATTAGGGTTAGTGTGAGCTTAGGGTTAGGGTTGGGGTTCGTGTTGGGGTTAGGGTTAAGTTTAGGTTAAGTGTTAGAGTAGGGTTTAAGGTTAGGTTAAATGTCAGGGTTAGGGTTTAGGATAAAGATAGAGTTAGTGTTAGCTTTAGGGTTAGGGTTAGGGTTAGTGTTGGGGTTAGGGTTAAGTTTAGGGTAAGTGTTATAGTAGGGTTTAAGGTTAGGTTAAATGTCAGGGTTAGGGTTTAGGATAGAGTTAGTGTTAACTTTAGGGTTAGGGTTAGGGTTACTGTAAGCGTTATGGTTAGGGTTAAATTTAGGGTTAGTGTTAGGCTTAGGGTTAGGGTTTATGTTAGGGTTAGGGTTTATGTTAGGGTTAGGGTTATGGTTACGGTTACGTTTAGGATTTGGGTTAGGGTTAGGTTTACTTTAGGGTCATGGTTATGTTAAGGGATTGTGATAGGTGTAGATTTAGGGTTTTCATTACTTTTAGGTTAGTTTTAAGGTTAGGGTTAGGGATAAGTTTAGGTTTAGGGTTAGTGATAGGGTGAGGGTTAGGGCACATGTTAGAGTTAGTGTTAGGTTTAGTGTTAGGGTTAAAGTTAGGGTCAGGGATAGGTTTTGGCTTAAGTTTAGTTTTCAAGTTAGGGTTAGGTTTAGGGTTAGGATTAGTGTTAGGTTAGGGTTAGGTTAGGGTTACTGTTAGGGTTAGGGTTTGTGTTAGGGGTAATGTTAGTGTTAGGGTTTTGATACACTTAGTGTTATGGTTAGGATTATGGTTAGGGTTATTGTTAGGTTAGGGTTAAGTTTAGGTTTTGGGTAATTGATAGGGTTAGTGTTAGGGTTACGGTTACAGTTTGTGTTAGGGTTAGGGTTATGGTTAGGTTTAGTGTAAGGTTTCATGTTAGGGTTATGTTTAGGGTTAGTGTAATGTTTAGGGTTAGAGTTTGTTTAAATTTTAGGGTTAGGTTTGGGTTTAGGGTTATGTTTACTGTTTGGATTCGGGTTAGGCTTAGGGATAAGGTTGGGGTTAGCTTAGGGTTATAGTTCGGTTTATGGTTATGATTAGGGTTCAAAATAGGTTTAGGGATATGCTTGGGTTTAGGTTATGGTTCGGGTTAGGTTTAGGGTGTGTGTTAGGTTTAGATTTTGTATTAGGATTAGGGTAGTGTTAGGGTTAGGGATAGATTTCGGTTTAAAGTTAGTTTTCGAGTTAGGGATAGGCTTACTGATAGGGTTATCCTTAGGTTAGGGTTAGGTTACGGTTAGGTTAGGATTTGTGTTAGGGTTAGTGTTAGTTTTATGGTTAAGGTTAGATAGAGTTATTGTTAGGGATAGGGTTAGGGTAAGGGTTAGAGTTAAAGTTGGTGTTAGGGTTAGCGTTAAGTTTAGTGTTAGGGTTTGTTGTAGGGTTAGAGTTAGGTTTAGGATTAGGTTTAGTGTTAATTTTAGGATTAACGTTAAAGATAGGGTTTGTGTTTGGTTTAGTGTTAGGGTTATGGTCAGGATTAAAGTTAATATTAGGGTTGAGGTAAAGTTTGTTTAAGGATTAGGGTTAGGGTTAGTTTAAAGGTTACAATTAGGATTAGTTTAGGTTAAGGTTTAGGGTTAGGATTATAGTTAGGGTTAGAGTGAGGGTTAGTGTTAGTGTTAGGGTTAGCGTAAGAGTTATGTTATGTTATGCTATGTTATGCTAGAGTTATGTTAGTTAGGGTTAAGTTTTGGTTTAGGGTTTGTTTTAAGTTTACGTTTAAAGTTAGGGTTAGGGTTATGGTTTGGGTTAGGTTTAGGATTAGAGTTAGGAGTAGTGATAGATTTAAGGTCAAGGTTATTGTTAGGGTTATGGTTAGGGTTAGAGTTAGTTTTAGTCTAAGGGTTAAATTTAGGTTTAGGTTAGTATAAGGGTTATGATTTGAATTAGGGTTAGTGTGAGGGTAAGGGGTAGTGTCAGGAATAGGGTTTGTTTTAGGGTTTGTATTAGGGTAAGGCTTAGGGTTAGGATTACTGTTGGGGTTAGGGTTAGGGTTAGGGTTAGGCTATGTTTTAGGGTTTTTTAGGGGTTATGGTTAGAGTTTTTGTTAGGGTTAAGTTAGGTTTAATTTTGGTATAAGGGTTACATTTAGGGTTAGAATTTTGGTTAATGTTAGGTTTAGATTTAGGGTTTGTGTTTGGGTTGGGGTTAGGTTAAGTTTAGGGTTAGAGATAGGGTTTGTGTTAGGGTTAGTTTAAGTTAGGTTTAGGGTTTGTGTTAGCGTCAGGCTTAGGTTAGTGTTAGGGTTTGTTTTAAGTTTAGGGTTAGGTTTATGGTTAGTTTTAAGGTTAGTGTAAGTGTTGGGGTTATTTTTAGGGTTAAGGTTATGGTTAGAGTTGGTTTTTGGGTTAGTGTTAGGGTTATGTTTAGGGTCAGGGTTACAGTTAGAGTGAGTGTTAGGGTTAGGATTATGGTTAGTGTTACTGTAAGCTTTAGGGTTAGGGTTATGTTTTGAATTAGTGTTAGGTTTAGGGTTAGAGTTTGTGTTAATATTAGGGTTAGGGTTCGGTTTAGGGTGAGAGTTACGGTTAGGATTTGGGTTAGGTTTAGGGATAGGTTTGGGGTTAGGGTAGGGTTATAGTTAGGTTTATGGTTATGATTAGTATTCAGGTTAGGTTAAGGGATAGGTTTGGGTTTAGGTTAGGTTTAGGGTTAAGGTTAGTGTTTGTGTTGGTGTTAGATTTTGTGTTAAAATAAGGATTAATGTTACAGTTAGGGATAGGTTTGGGTTTAAGTTTATTTTTCGAGTTAGGGTTATGTTTAGGGTTAGGGTTAGTGTTAGGTTAGGGATAGGTTAGGATTAGGTTAGGGTTACTGTTATGGTTAGGGTTTTTGTTAGGGTTAAGGTTATAGTTTTTGTTAGGGTTAGGATTAGGTTTAAGGTTAGAGTATAATTTGTTTTAGGGTTAGCATTATGTTTAGAGTAAGGGTTTGTTTTAGGGTTAGGGTTAGTTTTACCATTAGGGTTAGTGTTAACATTAGGATTAGCATTTGAGATAAGGTTGGGGTTTTGTTTAATGTTAGGGTTAGGGTTAAAATTAATGTTAATGTTAGGGTTTGGTGTAAGGTTTGTTTAAGAATTAGGTTTAGGGTTAGAGTTAAAGTTAGGAATTGGTTTAGGGTTATGGTTAGTGTTTAAGTTATGGTTACGGATAGGGTTAGTGTTAGGTTTAGGTTTATGATTCGTGTTAGGGTTAGTGTTAAGGATAGGGTTAGGATTAGTGTTAGGGTTAGGATTAGCTTTAGTGTTAGGTTTAGGGTTCTGGTTCTGGTTACGTTTAGAGTTAGAGTTAAGGTTAGGGTTAGGGTTAAGTTTAGGGTTAGGGTGAGGGTTAATTTTCGTTTTATGGTTAGGGATAGTGTTAGTGTTAGAGTTAGGGTTAGTGTTAGTGTTAGTTTTAGGCTTAGGGTTAGGGTTAATGTTAGGTAAATGTTAGGGTTAGCGTTAGGTTAGGTTTAGGGTTAAGGTTTGGTTTAGGGTTTGTGTTAGGTTTAGGTTTAGAGTTAGGGTTAGGGTTAGGGTTTGGGTTAGGGTTAGGGTTAGAGTTAGGAGTAGTGTTATGTTTAAGGTCAAGGTTAGTGTTAGGGTTATGTTTAGGGTTAAGGTTGGTTTTAGTCTAAGGGTTAAAGTTTGGTTTAGGTTAGAATAAGGGTTGTGGTTTGAATTAGGGTTAATGTGAGGGTTAGGGGTAGTGTCAGGAATATGGTTTGTTTTAGGGTTTGGGTTAGAGTAAGGCTTAAGTTTAGGCTTAGTGTTAGGGTTAGTGTTGAGGATAGGGTTAGGCTATGTGTTAGGGTTTTTTATGGTTATGTTTAGAGTTACTGTTAGGGTTAAATTAGGTTTAGTTTTAGTGTAAGGTTTACGTTTAGGTTTAGGTTTAGGGTGAATTTTAGGTTTAGATTTAGGGTTTGTGTTAGGGTTAGGTTAGGTTAAGTTTAGGGTTAGAGGTAGGGTTTGTGTTAGGGTTAGTTTAGGTTAGGTTTAGTGTTTGTGTTAACGTTAGTGTTAGGTTAGTGTTAGGGTTTGTTTTAAGTTTAGGGTTAGGTTTATTGTTAGTTTTAGGGTTAGTGTAAGGGTTAGCGTTATTTTTAGGGTTAAGGTTATGGTTAGAGTTAGTTTGGGGGTTAGTGTTAGGGTTATATTTAGGGTCAGGGTAAGGATTAGTATTAGGGTTAGCTTTAGAGTTTGTGTTATGTTTAGGTTTAGGCTTAGGGTTAGTGTTAGTGCTAGGTTTAGGTTTAGGATTAGGGTTTGTGTTAGGGTTAGGGTTAAGGTTAGGGTTATGATTAGGATTAGGGTTAGGGTTAGGGTGGGGTTTTGGGTTAGAGTTAGGTTTAGGGTTAGCATATGTTGGAATTATGTTTAGGGTAAGTGGCAGGGTTCTCGTTAAGGTGATGGTTAAAATTAGTGTTAGGGTTAAGGTTTGAGTTAGGGTTAGTTTAAGAGTTAGTGTTACAGTTAGGATTAGTGTTAGTTTTAGGGTTAGGTTTAGCATTAGTTTTAGTGTGTTAGGTTTAGGGTTAGGTTTAGTTTTAGGGTAAGTGTTAGGGTGAGGGTTAGGGTTATTTTAACTGTTATGATTTAGTGTTAGAGTTAGGGTTAATCTTAGGGTTAGTGTAAGTTTTTGTACAGGTTTATATTTAGGTTTAGTTATAGGGTTGCATTAGGGTTTGTTTTAGTTTTAGGGTTAGGTTAGTGTTAGAATTAGTGTTAGGTTAGAGTCAGTGTAAAGGTTAGGGTTAGGGTTAGGTTTAGGGTTAGTGTTAGCGTTAGGGTTAGGGTTTATTTTAGTGTTAGTGTTAGGGTTAGGGTTATGTTTACGGTTAAGATTTAAGTTAGGGTTACGTTTAGGGTTAGGTTAGGGTCATGCTTAAGGTTAGAGTTTGTGTTAGGGTTAGATTTAGGGTTAGGGTTATGGTTAGTGTTAGGGTGAGGGTTAATGTTCATTTTATGGTTAAGGTTAGTGTTAGTGTTAGAGTTAGAGTTAGAGTTAGTGTTAGGTTTAGGTTTAGGGTTAGGGTTAGAAATAGTGTTAGGGTTAAGCATAGGTTTAGGGTTGGTGTTAGGGTGAGGGTTAGGGTTAGGTTTAGTGTTAGGTTAAGGGTTAGGGTTAGGGTTACTGATATGTAAGGGTTAGAGTTAGGTTTAGGTTAGGGTTTTGGTTGGTTTTAGAGTTAGATTTAGTGTTGTGGTTTGGTTAGTGTTAGGTTTAGTATTAGAGATACGGTTAGGGTTTGTGTTGGCATAGGTTTAGGCTTAATGTTATGGTTATGAACAGTTTTAGTGTTAGAGTTAGGATTATGGTTAGAGTTAGGGTTACTGTTACTTTTAGGGTTTGCATTATGTTAGGGTTAGTCTTAGTGTTAGGGTTAGTGTTAGTGATAGGGTTAGAGTTAGGGTTAATATTAGGTTTAGGTTTAGGGTTTGGGTTAGGATTGGTGATAGGGTAAGGGTTGGATTTAGGGTTCTTGTTAGGGTTAGATAAGGATTAGGGTTAAAGTTAGGTTTGGTTTCCGCTTAAGGTTTGGGTTATGGTTTGTGTTAGGGTTAAGTTTATTGTTAGTGTTAGAATTAGGGTTCATATTAGAGTAAGGGTTTGTGCTAGGTTTAGAGTCAGGGTTAATTTTAGGGTTAGTGTTAGTGTTAGGTTTAGGGTTAGTCTTAGGTTTAAAGTTAGGTTTAGGGTTAGTTTAAGGGTTAGGGTTAGGATTAGGGTTAGTGTGAGAGTTAGGGTTAGGGTTAGGTTTAGGTTTAGGGTTAGGTTTAGGTTTAGGGTTCTTTTTAGGGTTAGGGTTTAGGTTAGGGTTAGTGTTAGGATTAGGGATTGGGTAGTGTTGTGTTAGGATTAAGTTTAGATATAGGGGAATTGTTAGGGTTAGGATTAGTGTTGCGGTTAGAGTTATGGTTAGGATTATGGTTAGTGTTACTGCAAGGTTTAGGGTTAGGGTTATGTTTTGGATTAGTGTTAGGTTTAGGATTAGAATTTGTGTTAATATTAGGGTTAGGGTTCGTTTTAGGGTTATATTTATGGTTAGGATTCGGATTAGATTTAGGAATAGGTTTGGGGTTAGGGTAGGGTTAGAGTTAGCTTTATGGTTATGATTAGTGTTCAGTTAGGTTTAGGGATAAGTTTAGGTTTAGGTTAGGGTTATGGTTAAGGTTAGTGTTTGTGTTGGTGTTAGATTTTGTGTTAAAATTTGGATTAATGTTACGGTTAAGGATAGGTTTTGGTTTAAGTTTCTTTTTCGAGTTAGGGTTATGTTTAGGATTAGGGTTAGTGTTAGGTTAGGGATAGGTTAGGATTAGGTTTGGGTTACTGTTATGGTTAGGGTTAGGGTTTGTGTTAGGGTTAGGGTTAGTGTTACTGTTAATGTCATAGTTTTTGTTAGGGGTAGGGCTAGGGTTAGGGTTAGAGTTTAATTTGTTTGAGGGTTAGTGTTATGTTTAGAGTAAGGTTTTTTTAGATTTAGGGATAGTTTTAGGATTAGGGTTAGTGTTAACATTAGGATTAGCATTTGAGATAAGGTTGGGGTTTGATATATTGTTAGGGTTAGGGTTAAAATTAAAGTTAGTGTTAAAGATAGGGTTAGGACTAGTGTTAGGTTTAGGATTCACTTTAGTATTAGGTTTAGGGTTAGGGTTAGGGTTAGGGTATGCATCAGGGTTCTGGTTATGGTTACGGTTAGAGTTAGACTTAAGGTTAGGGTTAGGGTTAGGTTTAGTGTAAGGATTATATTTACGGTTAAGTTGTAGGTTTACTGTTATGTTTAGGGATAGGGTTTATGTTAGGGATAAGTTTAGGGTTAAGGTTAGGATTTGTATTAGGTTTAGGGTACGGTTAGTGTTAGGTTCTGTGTTAGGATTAGGATTAGGTTAGCATTAGGGTGCATTTTAGGGGTAGGGCTACGGTTAGGGTAACCGTTATGTTGAAGGTTAGGATTAGCATTGGAGTTTGGGTTAGGTTATATTTAATTTTAGTGTTATTGTTAGGGTTAGGGTTACTATTAGGGTTAGGGTTAGGGTTACTATCAGGTTTAGGGTTAGGGTTAGGGTTAGGGTTAGGGTTACTTTATGTTTAGGGTTAGGGTTAGGGTTAGGGTAAGTGTTATTATTAGGGTTAGGGTTATGGATAGGTTTAGTGTTAGGGTTAGAGTTGGGGATTGGGTAAGAGTTAGGTTAGGTTTAGGGTTTGTGTTCTGGTTAGGATTAAGGTTAGGGTTAGTGTTCAGTTTATAGTTAGGGTTCGGGTTAGTGTAAGAGTTAGGGTTAGTGTTAGATTTAGGGTTAGTCTTAGGGTTACCATTAGGGTTTCTTTTAGGGTAAGGGTTAAGATTAGGGTTAGAATTAGTGTTAGGTTTAGTGTTAAGGGTAGTGTTAATGTTAGGGTTACGATTTATGTTAGGTTTAGGGTTAAAGTTAGGGTTAGTTTAACGGTTAATATTAGGGTTAGTGTTAGGATTAGAGTTAGGCTTAGGCTATGGGTTAGGGTTCTGGTTAGTGTTATGGTAAGAGATAGATTTAGGGTTAGGTTTAGGGTTATAGTTATAGTGATGATTAGATTTAGTGTTAGGTTTAGGGTTAGGATTTGGGTTAGTGAGAAAGAATGTGGTTAGGGTTAGGGTTAGGATAAGTGTTAGGGTTTCGGTTAGGGTTTGTTTTAATTTTAGAGTTAGGCTTATGTTTAGTTTTATGGTTTCGGTTATGATTTGGGTTAAGTTTAGGGATATGTTTAGGGTTAGGATAAAGTTAGGGTTAGATTTTTTGTTAGGTTTAGATTTTGTGTTAAGGTTATGGTTAGTGTTAGTGTTAGGGTTAGGTTTTGGGTTAAGGTTATTTTTATAGTTAGGCTTAGTGTTAGGGTTAGGGTTAGGTTTTAAGTTAAGGTTAGTTTTAGAGTTAGGTTTAGGGTTGGTTTTAGCATTAGGATAGGGTTAGGGTTTCGGTTAGGTTAGGGTTGCTGTTATGGTTAAGGTTAGGTTTGTGTTAGTCTTAGTGTTAGGTTTTGAGATAGGTTTAGATTTAGGGTTAGGGTTAGTGTTAGTGTTTGTCTTAAGATTATGGTTAGGGTTAGGTAGTGTAAGGGTTAGTGTTAGGGTTAGGTTTAGGGTTACAGTTAGTGTTAGTGTTAGGGTTTGTGTTAGGGTTTCAGTTAGGTTTTGGGTTATGGTTTATGTTATAATTCGTTTTAGGCTTAGTTTTTGTGTTAGTTTTGGGTCAAGATTATTGTAAGGGTTTGTGTTTGGGGTAGATTTAGGGTTAGGGTTAGGGATAGGGTTAGTGTTAGTGTTAGGGTTAGGGTTAGGATTAGGGTTGGGTTTAGTGTTAGGGTGTGTGTTAGGGTTCATGTTATGTTTAGAGTTAGTGTTAGTCTTAGGTTTAGGGTTGGGGTTAGTGTTAGGTTTAGGGTTAGGTTTAGGGTTAGGAATAGTGTTAAGGTTATAGATAGGTATAGGGTTAGTTTTAGGGATTCCAATTGTATAAGGGTTAGAGTTAGGGATAGGTATAGCCTTAGGGTTTGTGTTACTGTTAGGGTTAGTGTTAGATTTAGGGTTAGGTTTAGGATTAGGGTTAATGGTTTGTTTAGGCTGAGGGTTAGTGTTAGGTTTAGGATAGTGTTAGTGTTAGGGTTAATGTTAGTATTGGGATTAGGGATAGTGTTAGGTTTAGGTAAGGGTTAGGGTTAGAGTTAGGTTAGGTTTAGGGTTAAAGTTTGGGTTAGGATTTGTGTTAGGTTTAGCTTTAGTGTTATGGTTAGGGTTATGATTCAGGTTTAGGTTAGGGTTAGGGTTAGTGTTAGGGTTAAAGTTAGGATTAAAATTTGAGTAAAGGTAAGGGTTAGAATTAAGGGTAGTGTGAAGGTTAGGGTTAGGGTTAGTGTTATGGTTAAAGTTAAGGTTAGGGTTTGTTTCAGGGTTAATGTTAGTGTTATGTTTAGGGTTAGGGTTAAGGTTAGGGTTAGGAGTAGGGTTAAGATTATATTTAGGGTAAGTTTTAGGGTTAGGGTTAGAGATATGTTTAGAGTTAGTGTTAGGTTTAGATTTAGGGTTAGTGTAATGTTTAGGGTTAGGGTTAGGTCTAGGGTTAGTGTTAGGGTAAGGGTTTGGGTTTGTGTTAATATTAGAATTAGGGTAAGGGTTAGGGTTATCATTACGTTTAGGATTTTGGTAAAGGTTATGGATACAGTTAGGTTTAGATTAGGGTTAAGATTAGATTTTGCGTTAGGATTAGTGTTAGTGTTATTGTTAGGGTTAGGTTTTGGTTTAAGGTTAGTTTTAGAGTTTGTATTAGAGTTAGTGTAAGGGTTAGCATTAGGTTAGTGTTAGGGTTAGGGTTAGATTAGCATTACGGTTATGGTTAGGGTTAGGGTTTGTGTTAGGTTAAGGGAAGTGTTATGGTTAGGGTTATGTTTAGAGTTGGTGTTAGGGTTTGGTTTATGATTAAAGTTAGAGATAGGGTTAGAGTTAGTGTTGGGGTTTGGGTTTGTGTTAGGGTTAGGTTAGGGTTAGTGTTAAGTTTTGGGTTAGGGTTTGTGTTAGGGTTAGGTTAGGGTTAGTGTTAAGTTTTGGGTTAAGGTTTGTGTTAGGGTTAGTGTTAAGATTAGTGTTATGTTTAGAGTTAGGATTTGTTTTAGTGTTAACGTTAGGTTTAGGTTTAGGGTTAGGGATAGTTTTAGGGCTAGGGTTAGGGTTAGTGTTAAGGTTAGGGTTAGTTTTATGGTAAGGGTTAGAGTTAGGGTTAAGGATAGGGAAAGTTTTAGGGTTAGGTTTAATGTTACGGTTAGATTTAATGTTAGTGTTAGGGTTAGGGTTAGTGTAAGGTTTAGGGTTAGGGTTATGTTTAGAGTTAGTGTTAGTGTTAAAGATAGGATTGTTTTAGGGTTACAGTTAGGATTAGGGTAAGAATTATTTTTAGGGTTAGGGTTAGTGTAAGGTTTCGGGTTGTGGTTAGATTTAGGGTTAGTGTTAAGGTTAGGGTCAGGGTTTGTGTTACATTTAGCTTTAGATTTATGTTACGGTTATGGTTAGGATTAAAATTAGGGTTAGGGTTAGGTTTAGGTTAGGGACAGAATTACGGTTAGGGTTTGTGTTATGGTTAGATTTAGGGTTAGTGTTAGAGTTAGAGTTAGGGTTATTGTGAGGTTGAGGGTTAAGGTTCATGTTATGGTTAGGGTTAGGGTGAGTGTTAGGGTTAGGGTGAGTGTTAGGTTTAGGGTAAGGATTAGTGTTAGATTTAGGGTTAGGGTTAGGGTTAGGGATAGTGTTAGGTTTCAAGATAGGTTTAGAGTTAGTGTTAGGGTTACAAATAGGATAAGTGTTGTATTTGGGTTATGGTTAGGGTTACTGTTAGTGTTAGGTTTAGTGTCAAGTTTAGTGTTAGAGTTAGGATTAGGTTTGGGGTTAGGTTTAGTGTTATGGTTAAAGTAAAGTTTAGTGTCATTGTAAGGTATAGTGTTAGAATTAGGGTTAGTATGAGTGTTAGGGTTAGGTTTAGGATTAGGGTTAGGGTTACGGTTACGGTTAGGATTATCCTTGGGGATAGGATTGGGGTTTGGGTTAGTGTTAGGTTTAGGCTTAAAGTTAGGGTTAGTGTTTGTATTAGGGTTAGCTTACGGTTAGTGTTAGGGTTAATGTTTGTGTTAGGGTTTTGGTTAGGTTTAGTGTTAGTGTTAGGGTTAGGGTTCGTGTTAGGGTTAGGGTTTGAGTTAAGCTTAGGTTTAGGGTTAGTGTTAGGGCTAGGTTTAGTATTACTGTTAGGGTTAGGGTTATGGTTAGGGTTAGAGTAAGAGTTAATATTAGGGATAGGGTTAGGGTTGGAGTTAGTGTTAGGTTTTGGGTTAGGGTTAGGTTTTGTGGTAGGGTTAGGTTTAAGGTTTGGGTTTGTGTAAGCTTTAGCTTTAGGGTTTGTTTTAGGTTTGGGTTTAGTGTTAAGTTTAGGTTTATGGTATGAGTTATGGTTAGAATCAGGGTTAGCGTTAGGGTTATGTTTAGTTTTAGAGTTATTTTTAGGGTTAGGTTTACAGTTAGTGTTAGGGTTAGGGTTAGGTATAGGGTGTTAGACTTAGGGTTAGGGTTAGGGTAAGTGTTAGCGTTAGGGTTAAGGTTACTGATAGAGTCAGTGTTAGGGTTAGGGTTACGATTAAGGTTAGTGTAATTGTTAGGTTTTGGGTTAGGTTTAGGGCTAGGTTTAGGGTTAGGTTTATTGTTAGTGTTAGTGTTAGGGTTAGGATTTGTGTTTGTGTTTGTGTTTGGGTTTGGGTTAGTGTTAGGATTACACTTATGTTTAGGATTTGTTTAAGGGTTAGAGTTAGGTTTAGATTAGGGTCAGGTTACTGTTAGGGCTTGTGTTAGAGTTACATTTAGGATTATTGTTTTTGATAATGTTATTGTTAGGGTTATGGTTTGTGTTAGGGAGAGGGTTAGGGTCTCTCTTATGCTTAGGTTTATTGTTAGTGTTAGGGTTAGGATTAGGGTTAGGGATAAGTATAAGGTGTTAGACTTAGGGTTAGGGTTAGGGTAAGTGTTAGGGTTAGGGTTAAGGTTACTGATAGAGTTGGTGTTAGGGTTAGGGTTAGGGTTAAGGTTAGTGTAATGGTTAGGTTTAGGGTTAGGTTTAGGTCTAGTTTTATGGTTAGGTTTATTGTTAGTGTTAGTGTTAGGGTTAGGGTTAAGGTTAGGATTAATGTAAGGGTTAGTGTTAGGGTTAGGTTTAGGGTTAGTGTTAGGGTTAGGGTTTGGGTTTGTGTTTGTGTTTGGGTTAGTGTTAGCATTACACTTATTTTTAGGATTCATTTAAGGGTTAGTGTTATGGTTAGATTAGGGTCAGGTTACTGTTAGGGCTTGTGTTAAGGTTACATTTAGGATTATTGTTTTTGATAATGTTATTGTTAGGGTTAGTGTTAGGGTTAGGGTTTATGTTAGGGTGAGGGTTAGGTTCCCTATTATGCTTAGGTTTATTGTTAGTGTTAGGGTTAGGATTAGGGTTAGGGTTAAGTTTAGTGTTAGGGTTAAATATAGGTTTAGGGTTAGTGTTAGTGTTATGAATATAATAAGGTTTAGAGTTAGGGTTATGTTTAGGTTTAGGGTAAGTGTTATTGTTTGGGTTAGGGTTAGGGTTAGGTTTATGAATATAATAAGGTTTAGAGTTAGGGTTATGTTTAGGTTTAGGGTAAGTGTTATTGTTTGGGTTAGGGTTAGGGTTAGGGTTAGGGATAGGTTCAGGGTTAGTGTTAGGTTAGGGTTAGAATTAGTATTATGGTAAGGGTTAGGGTTAGGATTAATGTTAGGTTTGGGGTTAGGGTTAGGGTTAGGATTAGTGATAGAGTGAGTTTTGGGTATATGTTCTCATTTAGGGTTAGGTTAGGTTTAGTGTTAGGGTTAGTGTTAGTGTTAGGGTTAAGTTTAGTGTTATGGTTAGGTAAGGGTTAGTGTTAGGAATAGGTTAGGTTAAGTGTTAAGGTTTGGGTTAGGGCTTGTGTTAGGATTATGTTTATTGTTAAGGTTAGGGATACAGTTTTGGTTAGCATTAGGGTTATAGTTAGCGTTAGTGTAAGGTTTAGTGTCAGGGTACGTGTTAGGGTTAGGGTTATGGTTAGGGTTTTTGTTAGAGTAAGGGTAGGTTTTGTGTTAGGGATAGGGTTTGGGTTAGGCTTAGGGTTAGAGTTAGGGTTAGGGTTAGGGTTAAGTTTATTGTTATGGTAAGTATTACTGTTAGGGTTATGGTTAAGGTTAGATTTAGTCTTAGGTTTAGGTTTAGGGTTTGTGAAAGGTGTAGGGTTAGGGTTACGTTCAGGGTTAGGGTTAGGGTTAGGGTTAGGTTTTGGGTTAGGTTTTAGAAAACCTTATGGTTGGGGATTTGGTTTTTGTTAGGATTAGGGTTAGGATTCATTTGGTTTAGGTTTGGAATTTGTATTATTTTTAAAATTAGGGTTAGGTTTCGGGTTAGGGTTAGCTTTAGAGTGTTATGGTTAGGGTTAAGGTTATGGTTAGAGTTAGTGTTAGAATTAGGTTTAGGGTTAGTGTAAGGGTTAGGATTAGGGTTCGGTTTAGGTTTAGTGCTAGGGTTAGGGTTGGGATTTGTTTTAGAGTTAGATTTAGGGTTAGGGTTAGGATTAGTGTCAGACTTCGTGTTAGTGTAAGGGTTAGGTTTATGGTTAGGTTTGGGGTTAGTG
The DNA here is from genome assembly GCF_047511675.1 of Marmota flaviventris. Taxonomy (NCBI): domain Eukaryota; kingdom Metazoa; phylum Chordata; class Mammalia; order Rodentia; family Sciuridae; genus Marmota; species Marmota flaviventris. The sequence continues at coordinate 32,165 of NW_027287730.1, forward strand.
TTAGGGATAGGGTTTGGGTTTGTGTTAGGGTTAGGGTTCAGGTTAGAGTTACAGTTATGCTTAGGTTTAGGGTTATGTTAAGGGTAAGCATTAGTTTGCATTCAGGGTTGTGGTTAGGGTTTGTGTTAGGGTTAAATTTAGGGTAAGATTTAGAGTTAAGGTTAGTGTATGGGTTACGGTTAGGGTTAGTGTTAAGGTTAGGGTTAGGCTATGTGTTAGTGTTCTGGTTAAGGTTATGGTTAGGGTCAGTGTAAAGATCACATTTACAATTAGGTTTAGAATTAGTGTAATTTATAGGGTTAGCGTTTGGTTAGTGTTAGGGTTAGTGTTAGGGTTAGGGTTTGTGTTAAGTTAATGTTAGAATATGGGTTAGGGTTTGTGTTAGGGTTAGGGTTATGGTTATGTTTAGGATTACAATTACAAATAGATTAGTGTTAGAGTTATTGTTAGGGTTAGGTATAGGTTTAATTTTAGGGTTAGAGTTAGGGTTAGGTTTAGGTTAAAAGATAGCATTAAGTTAGGGTTAGGATTAGGGCTAGAGTTAGCGTTGTTATTAGGTTAAGGGTTAGATTTAGTGTTATGGTTAGGGTTAGGGTTAGGGTTTGTGGTAGGTTTAGGTTTAGAATTAGGATTAAGGTTAGGGTTACGGTTAGGATTAGCATTAGGGTTATATTGTTGGTGTGCGGGCTAGTATTAGGTTTAGTGTTAGGTTTAGGGTTATTGTTTGTTGAGGGTTAGCATTTGTTTCAGGTTTAGAGTTAAGGTTAGATTTAGAGTTAGAGTGTTAGGGTTAGGCTTAGGGTTAGATAGGGTTAGATTTAGAGTTAGAGTTAGTGTTAGCATTAGGCTTAGGGTTAGTGTTAATGTTAGTTTTGGGGTACGTGTTAGGGTTAGGGTTAAGGATACAGTTAGAGTTAGTATTAGGGTT
>NW_027287730.1:33292-78803 GCF_047511675.1 Marmota flaviventris
GGGTTAGGATTAGAGTTATATTTTCTGTTAGGATTAGGGTTAGAATTAGGTTTTGATTTGTTTTAGTGTTAGGGTTAGGTTTAGGGTTAGGGTTAGGGTTAGGATTAGGATTAGTGTTAGGGGTTGAGTTGGGGTTTGGTTTACTGTTAGAGGTAGGTTTATGGTTATGGTTAATGTTAGGGTTACCTTTAAGGTTTGTGTAAGTGTTAGGGTTACTTAGGCATAATATTAGGGTTAATCTCAGAGTTACAGTTAGGTTTAGGGTTACGGTTATGGTTAGGGTTAGTGTTAGTTCTAAGTTTTAGTCTAGGTTTATGGTTACTGTTAGAGTAAGGGTTAGCGTTAAGGTTAGCGTTAGGTTTAGGGTTAGTGATTGTGTTAGGGTTAGGTTTAGGGTTAGAGTTAGAATGAGGGTTAGAGTAAGGGTTAGGTTAGGTTTAGGGTTATGGTTGGGGTTACATTTTTTGTTAGGTTTAGGGATAGGGTTAGGGTTAAGGTTAGGGTTAGGGTTAGTTATAGGGTTAGTGTTTGGGTTATTCTTAGGGTTAGGGTTAGGTTTAAGGTTAGTGTTAGGTTTAGGGTTAATGTTAGGGTTAGTGTTATTGTTAGGGTTAGGGTTACGATTTGTATAAGGGTTAGAGTTAGGGTTAAGGTTAGGTTAGGGTTAGGGTTAGGGTTAGGATTAGGTTTAGAGTTAAGTTTAGTTTTAGGTTTACTGTTAGTTTTAGGTTTATGGTAAGATTTAGTGTTAAATTTAGAGTTAGGGTTAGCGTTAGACTATGTGTTTGGGGTCTGGTTACAGTTAGTGTTAGTGTTAGGTTTAGGGTGAGGGTTATAGTTACTTATGGTTAGGTTTAGGTTTAGTGTTATGTTTAGGGTTAGGGTTTGTTTTAGGATTAGGGTTAGTGTTAGGTTTAGAGTTAGAGTTAGGTTAAGTGTTAGGGAAAATGTTAGGGGTAATGTGAGGGCTACTTTTAGGGTTAGGTTTAGGGTTAAGCTTAGGTTCAAGGTTAGTATTAGGGTGAGGGATAGGGTTCATGTTAGGATTAGGGCTATGGTTAGTGTTAGATTTAGGGTTATCTTTAGGGTTCGGTTGGGTTTAGGGTTATGGTTTGGGTTAGGATTTGTGTTAGGGTTAGGGTTACGGTTAGGGTTCAGGATACAGTTAGTGTTAGGTAAATGTTAAAGTTAGTGTTATGGTTACTGTTAGGGTAAGGGTTATGTTTAGTGTTATGTTTAGTATTAGTGTTACAATTAGGGTTAGGGTTAGGGTTAGTCTTTGGGTTATGTCACGGTTAGGGTTAAGATTAGGGTTATGGTTAGGTATAGGTTTATAATTCATCTTAGGTTTCGGGTTAAGGCTTGCATTAGAGTTAGGGTTAGTGTTAGTTTTAGCGTTAGGGTTAGGCTATGTGTTAGGGTTCTGCTTAGTGTTAGGTTTAGGGTTAGGGTTAGGGTTAGTGTTAGGGTTAGGCTATGTGTTAAGGTTCTGTTTAGGGTTACGATTAGAGTTCGTGTTAGGGTTAGTATTAGGGTTACAGTTAGTTTAAGATTCATTGTTAGGGTTAGGATTAGGATTAGTGTTAGGTTTAGCATTAGAATTTGTGTGAAGGTAAAGTTAGGTTTAGGGTTAAGTTTAAGGTTATGGTTAGGATTACATTTAGGGTTAGAGTTGTGGATTGTGTTGGTGTTAGGGTTAGGGATAGGATTACAATTCGTGTTAGGTTAAGTTTAGGGTTTGTGTTAGGGTTAGAGTTAGATTTAGCGTTCAGGCTAGGTTTAGTTTTAGGGTTAGTTTTAGGGTTAGGGTTAGTTTTAGGTTTAGGGTTAGGTTTAGGGTGTTACATTTAGGGTTATTGTTAGGGTAAGTGTTAGGGTGAGGTTTAAGGTTATGGTTAGATTTAGTGTTAGGGTTACGGTTACAGATATTGTTGGTGTAAGGTTTAGGGTTAGTGTTAGGTTGAGGGATAGTGTTAGGGTTAGGGTTAGGGTTTGAATTAGGGTCACGGTTAAGGTTAGTGTTAGAATTAATGTTAGGTTTAGGGTTAGTGTAAGGTTTAGGGTTAGGGTTAGGTTTAAGATTAGTGTTAGGTTTAGGATTATGGTTGGTGTTAAGGTTAAGTTTAGGGTTAACCTTACGGTTTGGATTCATATTAGAATAAGATTTAGGGTTAAGTAAGGGTCAGAGTAAGGGTTAGGGTTTGTGTTAAGGTTAGATTTATGGTTAGGGTTAGGTTTAAGGTTAGTATTAAGGTTAAGGTTAGAGTTAAGATTAGTCTTAGTTTGATGGTTAGGGTTCCTGTTATGGTTAGGGTTAGGGTTAGTGTTAAGTTCAGGGTTAGGGTTAGGTTTAGTTTTAGGTTTAGGTTTAGGTTTCAGTTTAGGGTGAGGGTCAGAGATAGTGTTAGGGTTAAAGATAGGTTTAGGGTTAGTATTAGGGTTATTAATAGGATAAGGGTTAGAGTTAGATTTAGGGTTACAGTTAGGGTTAGTGTTAATGTTAGGGTTAGGGTTAGGTTTAGGTTTAGGTTTCGGCTTAGTGTTATGTTTAGTGTTAGTGATAGGGTTAGGTTTAGGGTTAATTTTAGGTTTAGGGTTAAGATTAGGGTTAGGGTTAGTGATAAGTTTAGTGTTGGGTTTAGGGTTAGTGTTAGAGTTAAGTTCCGGTTAGTGTTAGGGTTTGTTTTAGTGTTAAGTTTAGGGTTAGTGTTAGGGTTAGGTAAGGGTTAGGGTTAGGGTTAGGTTAGGTTTAGGGTTAAGTTTTGGGTTAGGTTTTATGTTAGGGTTAGTTTTCGTGTCAGGGTAATGGTTAGCATTTGAATTAGGATTAGGGAGGGAGTTAAGGTTAGTGTTAGGTTTAGGGTCAGGGTTAGTGTTAGAATTAGGGTTAGGGTTATGGTTAGGTTTAGTGTTAGTGTTAAATTTAGATTTAGGGTTAGTGTAAGGGTTAAGTTATAAATTAGCATTAGTATGAGGGTTAGCGTTAGGATTAGGGTATGTGTTGGGTTTAGGGTTAGTGTTTGGTTTCATGTTAGGTTTATGGTTAGGTTTAGGTTTAATGTTAGTGTTAGAGTTAGGGTTAGTATTAGGGTAAGGGTAAATGTTAGGTTTAGGGTTAAGGCTAAGGTTAATTTTAGGGTAAGACTTAGGGTAAGGGTTAGGGTTAATGTTAGAGTTAGTGTTAGGATTAGGGTAGGATTAGTGTACGGTTAAAGGTTAGAGTTGGTTTTAGAGTTAGTGTTATAATTAGGGTTAGTGTTTGTGTTACTGTTAGGGTCAGGGTTAGGATTAGGATTGTGGTTTACACTTAGTATTCAGGTTAGTTTTAGGATTAGGGTTAGGGTTAGATTCGGATATGGTTATGGTTGGGGTTTTTGTTAGGGTTAGATTTTGTGTTAGGATTAGATATAGTTTTAGGGTTAGGTATCACAGTCTGGCTGTGCACAATTCAGGAGCCACGTATTAAGCAGAAATGAATTTAATTTTAGAACACACACTCCAAACCACATGAGCTCTTCAGGAATTCCCTCAGAGCCCAACTGCCACCACAGGCTTCCCACAAGTCTCTCAACCTCCCCCACCCCTCCTGCTCTTGAGGCTGATTGCCTGGGTCACGTGGACAGAGCCTAAAAAAGTCCCCCGATGAGCAACTCCGTGGTCTGAAAGGGCGCAGAAACAGCCCAATGAGCATCACCTCAGAGGAGCCAATCAGCTGCAGCTGGAAGTTTGCTGGGGCTGCTGTGAGCCAATCATCAGCTGGAAGCTGGAAGTTTCCTGGGGCTCCTTCAGCCGTGGCTATCAACATCTCCCCCTCTCTGTTTAAACAACAAGCATGGACCATGCCTGCCTTAGGTTGTCCAATATTACATATGGTTCTTACCCATCATCAGATGAGCTGACCTCAATGTGTCAGCCTCCTGTCTTAGGGTGGTACCATTGTGATTGGATCTTACCCATCATTGAATACTGGTCCAGCATACAGCCACACCTGTGGATAGGTCTTTGTACTAGCGGGGGGGTGAGGTTCTTTGCCTCACCTCTGTTGGCCCCCAAATTTTACCTGAATGACCATCACAAGCAGACGGGAGGAGGATACACCAAGCCAATTGACGGCTCCTTTTGAAAAAATTGTACCACCGATGACACCATCAGCAAAAATACACCAACACTACCACAAGTCGCTGCACCAACAGATAGTTCACAATGCAAACAAGTGAGTTCACAATGCATACAAGTGATACATAGTCCAGGCAAGTTCTTTAAGCAGTTCAGTGACAGCTATTGTAGAAGCGGTAGATTGGTTTTATCTTTGTCTTCACTGGCACTGAGATTATGATAGGAATTCTGGCAATAATGGCTAAAGAAAAAATTATGTAATTTTCCAGAAGGCACTAAAACAAAACAATTTTCTGAACAATTTATATTATCTTGAACAGAATTTTTAAATATAATGAAACAGAAAGGTAAAAGTAAACAAACAGACCTGTTAACCTCCTTTTTTGTTCACCTATTAAAACAATCCTCAAAAGCTGTTTACCCAATTTAAATTAAACCATTGAAATCACGTGAATAAAAAAAATTAGATCCATTTTTTCATGAGAGCTCATCATATATGATATATGGACATACGTACATACAAACCTATAACAGAAACACAAGTGTGCACACATAATATAATACATATAACACATAACATAATAGTAAAGGCCTTATAACTTTTTACAGGTGAAATCTCCATTGCAATGTTTAAAAACTCTATAGTCAAAAAATAGAGCTGATCAGCAAAACATTAACCTAGGTCTGTATGAGTTCAGGAATCAAAATAGTACTTCATGATGTGAGAAAGGGCAATAATAAAATAGATATTGAAAAAAGCATCCTGGTTCTGTCGCAAATGTAAGGATAGCCAATCTGGAGTTCTGGATATCAGCTGTTATGGATTTGAGCCAAATTATCTTCTTTTTGATCTGTAGAAATCGCTTTAGTTAATCACTCAGGAATCCAAATCAGCTGCTGTTCTCCCTGTGAAAACACACAAACAGGCCCCTGACTCCAGACAATCACTGGGTCAGGACCTTAGTTAATCTCTCTGGAATCCAAATCGGCTGCTGTTCTCCCTGTGGAAACACACAAACAGACCCCTGACTCCAGACAATCACTGGGTCATGACCTTTCCATTTTCCTGTTAGTATATCCTTCCAAAGTACTTTGGGCTTATGTACATTTTTTGGACACATATGACTTTCCACAGCACTAAGTCCTGATGAATACAAATTTTAAAAGTTTAGAGTAAAAAAGGGTTATTTTAAGTTTATCTTTGGGGAATATATACCCCTTCCCAATTCCCTTTTTTTTTTTTGCTTTAATAAGTATATTTTAATAGTTTGATGAGCTCTTTCAACTATGCCTTGTCCCTGTGGATTGTATGGGATTCCTGTTATATGAGTAATGCCAAATGATGAGCAAAATTGTTTAAAAGAGTTAGAAGTATAACAAGGGGCATTATCTGTTTTTAACTGTTTTGGAACGCCCACAGTGGCAAAATTTTGTAAGCAATGAGTTATAATATCTTTAGTTTTTTCTCCGGCATGAAGGGAGCCCATCAAAAATCCAGAAGAAGTATCAACTGTAACATGCAAATATTTTAATTTTCCAAATTCTGGCAAGTGTATGACGTCCATCTGCAAAATATGGTTAGGTATCAGTCCTCTAGGATTGATTCCAAGATTAACTTGTGGTAAAAAGGTCACACAATTTTGACATTGGTTTATTATTTGTCTAGATTGTTCCTTAGTTATTTTAAAATGCTTTTGTAAAGTATTAGCATTGACATGGAAATTTTTATGAAAATTTGTAGCTTCTTCTAGTGTAGAGAAAATATGTATGTCATGTGTAGTTTTATCTGCTAAATCATTGCCCAAATTAAGGGCTCCAGGCAATCCTGTATGTGCCCTGATATGTCCTATAAAGAATGGATATTTTCTGTCCCAGATTAGACTTTGTATAGTGGAAAACAAAGAGAAAACAGTAGAGGAAGGGGAAATCCTACCAGCATCTTCAAGGGATATTAAAGCATAAAATATATACTGACTATCAGAAAATAAATTAAATACAAAATCTTTAAACATCACAAAAGCTTGTAATACTGCATTAAGCTCTACCTTTTGAGCTGATGGTTTTGGTACTAACAATGTAAAAGTTTGATAAGGTGTAATTATTGCTGCTGTACCATTATTGGACCCATCACTGAATATATTTGGAGCATTCATGATAGGTGTTTTTCTTGTCATTTTTGGAAAAATTACAGGATGTGATGACCAAAAAGACAATAATGGATTAGGTGGTAAGTGGTTCTCAAATGAAACATTAGATTTGCTCATGATTATTGCCCAAGTATTTAACTCATTATCTAACTCATCAATTTGATCCATAGTATATGGAGTAATAATTTTATAGGGAGAAATTGCAAACACTCCCTTTGCTGCTTTTATTCATTTGAGTATTAATTGTCCTACAGCCTCAGGATACCTAGTATGAATAGTGTTAGGAGAAAAAGATAAATGTATCCAAAATAATGGACCTTCTTGCCACAATACTCTTGTTGGAATATTTTTTGTTGGTAGTACAATAAATAATAAAGGCAAATTATCAATTCTATACAAATGCATATTTTCCATATATGTTTCAATGATTTGTAATGCCTTTCTTGCTTCAGGCATTAACATTCAGGATGAATTTTGGATCTAATGGACCTTTTAGGATATCAAATAAAGGTCCCTACTCTCCTGTTGGTATACCTAGATAAGGCCTTATCCAATTTATGTCTCCTAATAACTTTTGAAAGTCATTAAGTGATTTGAGTTGATCTACTTGTATTTGAAATTTTGGTGGACGGACCATGGTTGAGGATAATAGAACCCCTAAGTAATTAATTGGAAAATTTAATTGTACTTTATCTATTGCTATCTCTAGATTTTAATTTTTTAATAAGTTTGTAAGTGTGGCATAACATTCTAGCAATGTGTTTTTATCTTTGTGTGCTAATAATACATCAACCATATAGTGAAATATTTGTAGTTCAGGATTTTGATTTCTCAGTGGCTGGATTACTTTGTTAACATAAATTTGACACAGTTGGGCTTGAGGGAGTACTTTCCATTCATATCTCTGATCAGGACCTTCATGATTCAGTGCAGGGATAGTAAATGCAAAATGTGGACTATCCTCAGGATGAATTGGAATTGAAAAAAAAAATATTTAAAATCTATAACTAACACATACCAGGTTTTTGGCAAAGCAGAAAATTGAGGAATCCCTGATTGAGCAGGTCCCATAATAACCATCACATTATTAATGGCTCTTAAATCTTACAATAATCTCCATTTACCAGATTTCTTTTTGATGACAAAAATGGGAGTATTATGGGGAGATACAGAAAGTTGTATATGTCCTTCTGTTAATTGTTGTGTGACCAGGTCATTGTCTGCTTGTATCTTTTCTTTAGTCAGGGGCCACTGAGAAACCCATACTGGTCTTTCTGATTTCCAAGTAATTTTTTTTGTCTCAGTGACCCCTCCTGAAAATCCAATCCATGTCTGTCCGTTCCTTCATTCATTTGTGTTGGTGCTGCTATACCTTGTTCTTGTTCTTCTAATCTTTTTCATTTCCTAAAACCTTGTCTATACATAATAGTGGGCGCATTTTGATTGATGTTATTTGTTAATGTTAGTCCTAATTGATCTAGGACATCTCGTCCTCATAAATTTACAGGAAGATGATCCAATACATATGGCTGTATAGTTCCTTCACATCCTTCAGGATCCTTCCAATCTAATACCATTGCACTTCTATGGGGTTTAGTTGCCACTCCTAGGCCTTGAAGTGTTTGAGTGGCTTGTTGTAATGGCCAATGGTTTGGCCATTCTTGACAAGAGATGATGTCAAGGTCTGCACCTGTATCCAGTAGGCCATTAAATTCATGTCCTTGAATATTTAGTTTTAGCATGGGGTGAGAATCTAAATTTAAAGACAGCATAGCCCAATCTACACCTGTGGAGCCTAATCCCCTGGAACCTCTTTTACAGTACAACTGGACAATTTATCATGTAGGCCGGGTATTATTAGTAACTGTGCTATTCTATCTCCTGGTGAAATTACTGATATACCCTTTGGAGAACTGACTATAATTTTTATTTCACCTTCATAATCAGGATCAATTACCCCAGGACTTATCATAAGTCCTTTTAGAGTAGAAGAACTGCGTCCCAATAATAAGTCTACTGTTTTTTGGGGTAAAAGGTCCTTTTACCCCTGTGGGAATGATTTGAGCTCCCATCTCTGGAATTAGTATTGCTCTGGCAGAGGCGCAGATGTCCAACCCTGTGCTCCCTCTGGTTTGTCTGATGAGAGATCTAATCGACAATGTGTCCTGGGCACTACCTTGATGTGGTTGCTGGGTTCCTCCAGTGCCCTGTATATTTGTGGTCTTGGGCCCCGGAGCATTGGGCTCCCCCATCCATTTTTTTGGCAATGGAGCACGATGCCTTTCTCCATGATATCATGGATAGACACCTGGTCCTTGTTCGTTTTTTGATAATGGAGTACCCTCTATGGTGGTTTGAGAATGGCATTCATTAGCCCAGTGTCTCCCTCTATGGCATCGTGGGCAAATACCCGGTATTCTACTCCTTTGATACATAGTTTTGATAAACCCTCCTCCTATGGGGCAATTCCTTTTAAAATGTCCTGTTTGTTCACAATTATAGTATTTTTTGGCCTGGCATCTAAAACCTGTTGTACTGCAGCTGCCAAGACTTGCCCCTGTTCATTAATATCTCTACATAATTTAATATATGTCTTTAAATCTTCATGTTTCCATGGTCTAATGACTTGTCTGCACCAACGATTCACTTGCTCATAAGCCACTTGTTTTATTAATGGCATTGCTTGTTCTGTATTCCCCAAAACTCTGGTAGCTGTTTGAATAAGCCTATCTACAAATTCAGCGTAAGGTTCATCAGCTCCTTTTATTACCATAGATAATTGACCTTCTAAACCTCCATGTCCTTGTAAAGTCTTCCGTGCCCTAACTGCATCAATAGCAAATTGTAAGTATATGGCAGGATCATATGCAATTTGTTGCTGCTGATCCTCATAAGGTCCTTTTCCTGACAACATATCTAGATTTCTCTGAGAATAACCAGCTGCTGCATTTCGCCTAGGCATCTCTTTGCAAAATTCCTCATTGGCAACCTTCCATAATAGGTATTGTCCTCCATTTAGCACAGCTTTACACATACTAGCCCAATCTGCTGATGTCATGTTCAAGTTGTTAATGGATTCGACCATGCTTACAGTGAAGGGTGCTTGAGGACCATAGGTTGTTACAGCCTCTTTTAGCTGCTTCAGTGTTTTGTAATCTAAAGCATGGTGAATTCGCTGCCCTCCTGCCTGCTCAAATACAGGGCATGTTAATCTTTGAGGTCCTGTCTCAGGATCCCATCTATCAACTATGGGGGTTGGAGGCCTCCCAGCATATAAAGGTGGCACTGTTGGTTGGACACTTATGCCTTCTGGTGATAGAAAGGTGTTAGTAGCAGTCTCCTGTTGTAACTTTTCCCCTGATGGCTTTTTCTGCTCTAAACTTTCTTCCTCTGTCTGACTAGCTCAAGAAACGTTCTCTTTTACTTGATTTTTTTCCTCTGTCTGACTAGCTCGATTGACCTTCTCTTTTATTTGATTTTTTTCCCTCTGTCTGACTAACTTGAGAGACCTTCTCTTTTACTTGAATCTTTTCCTCTGTCTAGTTTGAGAGACCTTCTCTTTTACTTGAATCAATATGTCTTCTCCTTCCTCTGCCATTGTCTGAACTGAAGGCTTTGGACTAAGCAAACAAGATACCAACATCCACAATGGCAATGTGCCAACTGGCAGAGTCCCTGGGCTTTTCTTTTCTATTCTTCTTAAATCTTAACCATGATGGTTCCATTGTAATATATTTAACAACGCCTCCTTAAAAAGCCATGGGCTACATTTTTGTATTGTATCAACGTATGCCCTGTCTCCTCTTGATTTTACTGGAATGCCTCCTTCTTCTAACAATTTACTTAACACTCTTTTGGTTTGTTTTTTACTAATTTCTGATCCCATATTTCTACTATAACTATAATACAACCCAACAAGATAATGCCAAACAAAACCGAAACAGAATGGAACAACAAAAAATCATTATAATAGCCTTTCTATCCTCCTGAAATGTACATCCATCCTTTCTCCCTATCTGTTCCTCAAATGCAAATAGTTTTTCCTCAGATGTGAGTGGTTTTTCTTCCATCTTAAACATTTCCAGGGACAGGCAACTTAAAGCAGAAGCAAAACAAAACAAAAGAAGAATCTTAAAATGGCTACCCATCCAATCGCCCTGCCCACAGGGGCGAGCAGTATACCTTATCACTTACCCTCAGTCATTCCCCATGTGGGCCACCAAATGCTGAAGTCTGGCTGGGCAAAATTCAGGAGCCACTTATCAAGCAGAAACGAACTTTATTTTAGAACACACACACCACACCACACGAGCTCTTCAGAAATTCCCTCAGAACCCAACTGTCACCACCGGCTTCCAACAAGCCTCTCAACCTCCTGTTAGGCTTAGGTTTTGTTTTAAAGTTAGTTTAAGAATTAGGGTTTTGGTTAGTGTAAGGGTTAGTGTTAGGTTAGGGTTTGGTTAGGTTAGGATTACAGTTATGGTTAGGGTTAGGGTTTGAGTTAGCTTTAAGGTTAGGGTTAGGATTAGGTTTACGGTTAGAAATAGTGTTAGAATTAGAGTTAGGGTTAGGATTAGAGTTATATTTTTTGTTAGGATTAGGGTAAGGGTTAGGTTAAGTGTTTGATTTAGGTTTAGGGTTAGAATTAGTGTTAGTTTTAGGGTTGGGGTTTTGGTTAGTGTTAAGGTAAGGGTTAGAGTTATGGTTAATGTTAGGGTTAGGGTTAAGATTTGTGTGTTAGGTTTAGGGTTAGTATTATGGTTATGGTTACATTAGGATTAGTGTAGGTATAGGGTTGGTTTAGGGTCAGAGATACAGTTAGGGATAGGGTTAGGGTTATAAATAGGGTTAGGGCTAGGTTTTGGTTTTGGTTTAGGGTTAGTGTTAGAGTTAGGGTTAGTGTTAATGTTAGTGTTAGGGTTAGGGTTAGTGTTCGTGTTAGGGTTAGGTTTAGGGTTAGTGTTAGAATTACAGTTAGGGTAAGTTAGTGTAAGAATTAGGTTAGGTTTAGGGTTATGGTTTGTGTTAGGGTTTGTGTTAGGGTTACGGATAGGGTTAGTGTTAGGGTTAGTGTTAGTGTTGGCTTAGGTTTAGGGTTAGGGTTAGGGTTAGTGTTAGGTTTAGGTTTAGTGTTAGAATTAGGGTTAGGTTTAGGTTTAGGGCTATGATTCTGGTTAGGTTTAGGGTTATGAATAGCTTTAGGTTTAGGGTAAGATTTAGGGTTAGGGTTAGTTTTTGTGTTAGTGTTAGGGTGAGCATTATCTTTAGGGTATGTGTTAGAGATCTGGTTAGAATTTGTGTTAGGGTTAGGGTTAGAGTGAGGGTTAGGGTTAGGTTTAGGTTTAAGGTTTGTATTAGTGTTTTGGTTATTGGTTAGTTTTAGGGTTAGGTTTAGTGTCAGGGAAAATGTTAGGATTAAAGTTAGGGCTACGTTTAAGTTTAGGTTTAGGGTTACTGTTAAGGTTAGGAAAATGGTTAAGGTTAGTGTTAGGGTTAGGTATAGGGTTAATGGTAGGGTTATGGTTAGGGTTTGTGTTAGAATTAGGGTTAGTGTTAGGGTTAGGTTAGGTAGGTTTAGGGTTACTTTTTGGGTTATTATGTGTGTTACGGTTACTGTTAATGTTATGGTTCAGGATACGGTTATTGTTAGGGTTAGTTTTAAAGTTAGGGTTAGTGTTAGGGTTACTGTTAGGATTAGGGTTAGGGTTAGGGTTAGGGTTAGGGTTAGAGTTAGGGTTCAGGTTATGGTTAGGATTAGTGTTAGGGTTGGTGTTATGTTTAGGGTCACGATTCGTGTTAGGGTTACCTTTAATATTAGCGTTAGGGTTAGAGTTAGTGTTAGTGTTTGGGATAGGGTTAGTGTTAGTGTTAGTGTTAGGCTATGTGTTAGGTTTTGGTTAGGGTTAGGTTTAGAGTTAGGGTTGGATTTATGGTTAGGTTAGTATAAGGGTTAAGGTTAGGGTTAGGTTTAGGTTTAGTGTTAGGTTTAGAGTTAGCAAAAAAATTAGGGGTTAGGGTTAGGGTAAAGTTAAAGTTAGGGTACAGTTAGGCTTTGGTTTAGGGTTAGAGTAGGGGTTTGGGTTAGTGTTAGGGTTAGGGATTAAAGTTAGGGTTAGAGTTAGGTTTAGAGTTAGGTTTTGTGATAGGGTTACAGATAGGATATGAATGGGGCTTTGTTTATATTTAGGGTTAGTTTTAGGGTTAGTGTTAATGTTAGGTTTGGGGTTAGGTTTAGAGTAAGTGTTAGGGTTAGGGTTAAGCTTACGGTTAGATTTAGTGTCAGGGTTAGTGGTAGGGTCAAAGTTAGTATAAGTTTTAGTTTTAGGGTTAGGTTTAGGTTTAATTTTAGGGTGAGATTTATGGTTTGTTTTGGGGTCACGTTTAAGTTTAGGGTTAGAATTAGTGTTAGGTTTAAGATTAGTGTAAGGGTTAGGGTTAAAATGAGGTTTAGGGTTAGTGTTAGGGTTAGTATTAGATTTTGTGTTAGGGTTAGTGTTAGGGTTGGGGTTAGGGTTAGGCTTAGTGTTAGGGTGATGTTTAGGGTTCATGTTATGGTTAGGTTTAGGGTTAGTGTTAAAGTTAGTTTTAGGGTTACTGTTACTTTTAATGTTAAGGTTAAAATTAGGTTTAGTGATAGTGTTAGTGTTACTGTTAGGTTTAGGGTTAGTGTTAAGGTTAGGATAAGGGTTAAGATTAGTGTTAGGTTGATGGTTAGTGTTCGTGTTATGGTTAGGGTTAGGGTTAGTGTTAAGTTCATGGTTAGGTTTAGGGTTAGTGTTTGGTTTAGGTTCAGGTTTAGGGTTAGGGTCAGGGATAGTGTTTTGGTTAAAGATAGGTTTAGGGTTAGTATTAGGGTTATGAACAGGATAAGGGTTAGAGTTAGGTTTAGAGTTACAGTTAGGGTTAATGTTACTGTTAGTGTTAGGGTTTGGATTAGGGTTAGGTTTAGGCTTAGTGTTAGATTTAATGTTAGAAATAGAGTTAGGGTTAGGGTTAATGTTAGGATTAGGGTTAAGATTAGGGTTAGGGTTAGTGATAAGTTTAGTGTTGGGTTTAGGGTTAGTGTTAGGGTTAGGTTCCGGTTAGTGTTAGGGTTAGGGTTAGTGTTAGGGTAAGATAAGGGTTAGGGTTAGGGTTAGGATAGGTTAGGGTTAACTTTTGGGTTAGGTTTTTTGTTAAGGTTAGGTTTAGTGTCAGGGTTAGGGTTAGCATTTGAATTAGGATTAGGAAGGGAGTTAAGGTTAGTGTTAGGTTTAGGGTCAGGGTTAGTGTTAGGATTAGGGTTAGGGTTAGGGTTAGGGTAAGGGTTAAGTTTAGTGTTAGGTTGATGGTTAGTGTTCGTGTTATGGTTAGGGTTAGGGTTAGTTTTAAGTTCAGGGTTAGGGTTAGGGTTAGTGTTTGGTTTAGGTTCAGGTTTAGGGTTAGGGTCAGGGATAGTTTTATGGTTAAAGATAGGTTTAGGGTTAGTATTAGAGTTATGAACAGGATAAGAGTTAGAGTTATGTCTACGGTTACAGTTAGGGTTAATGTTTCAGTTAGGGTTAGGGTTAGGATTAGGTTTAGGTTTAGGTTTAGGGTTATATTTATTGTTAGGTTTAGTGTTAGGGTTAGGGTTAATGTTAGTTTTAGGGTTAAGATTAGGGTTAGGGTTAGTGATAACTTTAGTGTTGGGTTTAGGGTTAATGTTAGTGTTAGGTCCGGTTAGTGTTAGGGTTTGTTTTAGTGTTAGGGTTAGGGTTAGTGTTAGGGTTAGGTAAGGGTTAGGGTTAGGGTTAGGTTAGGTTTGGGTTAAGTTTTGGGTTAGGTATTTTGTTACAGTTAGGTTTAGTGTCAGGGTTAGTGTTAGCATTTGAATTAGGATTAAGGACGGAGTTAAGGTTAGTGTTAGATTTAGGGTCAGGGTTAGTGTTAGGATTAGAGTTAGGGTTATTGTTAGGATTAGAATTAGGGTTAATTTTAGATTTAGGGTTAGTTTAAGGGTTAAGGTTAGAATTAGGGTTAGTGTTAGGGTTAGGGTTAGAATTAGGGTTCGTGTTGGGTTTAGGGTTAGTGTTAAGTTTTGTGTTAGGTTTATGGTTATGGTTATGGTTAGTGTTAGTGTTAGAGTTAAGGTTAGTATTAATGTAAGGGTAAAGGTTAGGTTTAGGGTTAGGGTTAAGGTTAAATTTAGGGTAAGACTTAGAGTTATGATTAGGGTTAAGTTTAGAGTTAGTGTTAGGATTAGGGTTAGAGTTAGTGTACTGTTAAAGTTTAGAGTTAGGTTTAGGTTTAGTGTTATAATTAGGCTTAGTGTTTGTTTTAATGTTAGAATCAAGGTAAGGTTTTGGTTTATGGTTATGCTTAGTATTCGAGTTAAGTTTAGGGATAGGGTTAGGGTTAGGTTAGGTTTAGGGTTATAGATAGGGTTTGTGTTAGGGATAGATTTTGTGTTAGGATTAGGGTTAGTGTTAGGTTTAGGCTTAGGTTTTGTTTTAAGGTTAGTTTTAGAGTTAGGGTTTTGGTTAGTGTAAGGCTTAGCGCTAGGTTAGGGTTAGGGTTAGGTTATGATTACAGTTATGGTTAGGATTACGGTTTTTTGTTAGGTTTAGGGTTAGGGTTAGGATTAGGTTTATGGTTAGAGTTAGTGTTAGAATTAGAGTTAGGGTTAAGATTAGAGTTATATTGCTTGTTAAGATTAGGGTAATGGTTAGGTTAAGTGTTTGTTTCAGGTTTAGGGTTAGGATTAGTGTTAGGGTTGGGGTTTTGGTTAGTGTTAGTGTTAGGGTTAGGGTTAGGGTTAATTTTAGGGTTAGGGTTAAGATTTGTGTAAGTGTTAGGTTTAGGTTTAGTATTATGGTTACGGTTACATTTAGGATTAGTGGAAGTATAGGAATTGGTTTAGGGTCACAGTTACGGTTAGGGTTAGGGTTAGGGTTAGGGTTAGGGTTAGGGATAGTGTTAGGGCTAGGTTTAGGGTTAGATATAGGGTTAGTGTTAGAGTTAGGGTTAGTGTTAATATTATTGTTAGGGTTAGGGTTAGTGTCCGTGTTAGGGTTAGGTTTAGGGTTAGTGTTAGAATTAGGGTTAGGGTAATAATTAGGTTAGGTTTAGGGTTATGGTTTGTGTTAGGATTTGTGTTAGGGTTAGGTATAATGTTAGGGTTAGTGTTAGTGTTAGGCTTAGGTTTAGGGTTAGTGTTAGGGGTAGGTTTAGGTTTAGTGTTAGGGTTATGGTTAGTTTTAGGGTTAGTTTTAATGTTAGGGTTAGTTTTAGGTTTAGGGTTACGGTTAGGGTTAGGATTATAGTTAGGTTTATGTTTAGGTTAGGGTTAGGTTTAGGGTTAGGATTAGGGTTAGGTCTATGATTCTTGTTACTTTTCGAGTTACGTTTAACGTTAGTTTTAGGGTTAGATTTAGTGTTAGGTTTAATTTTATTGTTAGTGTTAGGGTTAGTGTTAGCTTTAGGGTATGTGTTAGATATCTGGTCAGAGTTTGTGTTAGGTTTAGGTTTAGTGTGAGGGTTAGGGTTGGGGTTAGGTTTAAGGTTTGTATTAGTGTTTGGTTGGTTGGTTAGTTTTAGGGTTAGGTTTAGTGTTAGCGAAAATGTTAGGATTAAAATTAGGGCTACATTTAAAGTTAGGTTTAGGGTTATTGTTAGGGCTAGGATAAGGGTTAAGGTTAGTGTTAGGGTTAGGGATAGGGTTCATGGTAAGTTTAGGGTTACGGTTAGAGTTAGAATTAGGGTTAGGGTTAGGGTTAGGTTAGGTCAGGTTTAGGGTTACTTTTTGGGTTATGATGTGTGTTAGAGTTACGGTTAATGTTATGGTTCAGTTTATGTTTAGAGTTAGGGTTATTTTTAAAGTTAGTTTTAGGGTTACTGTTAGGAATAGGGTTAGTTTTAGGGTTAGCATTATGGTTAGGGTTAGGGTTAGGGTAAGTGTTAGGGTTAGGGTAAAGGTTATGGTTAGATTTAGTGTCAGGGTTAGGGGAAGGGTTAAGTTTAGTATAAGGGTTACGTTTAGGGTAAGGTTTAGTGTTACTTTTAGGGTTAGAGTTATGGTTTGCTTTAGGGTCACGTTTAAGTTTAGGGTTAGAATTTTGGTAGGTTTAATGTTAGTGTAAGTGTTTGGGTTAGATTGGGTTTAGGTTTAGTGTTAGGGTTAGTATTAGTTTTTGTGTTACGGTTATTGTTAGTGTTAGGGATGGGGTTAGTGTTAGGGTTAATGTTAGGGTGATGGTTATTGTTAGTGTTATGGTTACGTTTAGGGTTAGTGTTATTTTTAGTGTTAAGTTTAGAGTTATGTTTAGTGATAGTGTTAGTGTTACTGTAAGGGTTAGGTTTAGGACTAGGGTTAGGGTAGGCTTAGTGTTAGGGTTAGTGTTAGGCATTGGGTAAGGTTTAGGGTTCATGTTATGTTTAGGGTTAGGTTTAGGGTTAGGTTTAGTGTTAGTGTTAGGTTCGGGTTAGTGTTAGGGTTAGTTGTAGTGTTAGGTTTATGATTAGTGTTAGGGTTAGGTAAGGGTTAGGGTTAGGGTTACCTTATGTTTAGGGGTAAGATTTGGGTTAGCTTTAGTGTTAGTGTTAGGTTTAGGATTAGAGTTAATGTGAGGGTTCGAATTAGGGTGAGGGATTGTGTTAAGGTTAGTGTTAGGTTTAGGGTCAGGGTTAGTGATAGGATTAGGGTTAAGTTTAGTTACACTATTAGGGTTAAATTTATATTTAGGGTTAGTGTAAGGGTTAGGGTTAGAATTAGAGTTAGTCAAAATTTTAGGGTTAGGTGTAGGGGTTTTGTTATGTTTAGGGTTATGTTTAGGTTTCTTGTTAGGTTTAGGGGTATGGTTAGTGTTAGGGTTAGTTTTAGGATTTCGGTTAGGGTTAGTGTTAGAGTTATGGTTAACATTAGGTTTATTTACAGCTAGTATTGTGGTTTGGGTTATTGTTAGGGTTAGTGTTAGGGTTAGGGTTAGGGTTAGGGTAAATTTTACTGTTAGGGTTAAGGTTTGTGTAAGGGTTAGGGTTAGGGTTAGTATTAGGGTTACGGTTACATTTAGAATTAGTTTAGGTATAGGGTTAAGTTTAGGGTCAGAGCTAAGGTTAGGATTATGGATAGGGTTAGGGTTAGCATTAGTATTAGGGCTAGGTTTAGCGTTAGGTTTAGGATTAGTGTTAGAGTAAGGGTTAGAGTTAAGGTTAGTGTTAGGGTTAGGGTTAGTGTTCGTGTTAGGGTTACAGTTAGGGTTAGTGTAAGAATTAGGGTTAGGGAAATGGTTAGGTTTGTTTTAAGCTTACAGTTTGGGTTAGGATTTGTGTTAGGGTTAGGGATAGGGTTAGGGTTGTGGTTATTGTTAGTGTTTGGTTTAGGTTTAGTGTTAAGTTTAGGTTTATGTTTTGTGTTAGGTTTAGGGTTAGTGTTATTGTTAGTGTTAGGGTTAGTGTTAGGTTAGGGTTAAGTTTAGGGTTAGGATTATATTTAGAGTTAGTTTAGGGTTAGGTTAGGGTTAGAGTGAGGGTGAGGGTTAGGGTTAGGGTGAGGGTTAGGATTAGAATTAGGGATATGATACCTCTTAGGGTTAGGGTTAAGTTAAGCATTAAGTTTAGGGTAAATTTTAGGGTTAGGGTTAGGTTTATGTATAGTGCTAGTGTTAGGGTAAGTGATAGACTGTGTGTTAGGGGTCTGGTTAGAGTTAGTGTTACGTTTGAGGTTAGTGTGAGGGTTAGGGTTAGGGTTAGGTTTTGGGTTAGTGTTAGATTTACGGTTAGGGTTTGTGTTAGGGTTAGGGTTAGGGATAGGTTTAGGCTTAGGGCTAGATTTAGTGTTAGGGAAAAGGTAAGGATTAAAGTTAGTGCTTGTTTAAGGTTTAGGTTTTGGGTTTAGATTTAGGGTTAGGGTTAGTGTTAAGGTTAGTATTAGGGTTAGGGATAGGTTTCATGTTATGATTAGGTGTAGGGTTAGTGTTAGAATTAGGGTTAGGGCTAGCATTAGGTTAGGTTTAGGGTTATTGTTCGGGTTAGGAAGTGTGTTAAGGTTACAGTTAGGGTTAGGGTTTGGGTTAAGGTTAGTTTTAGGGGTAGTTTTATAGTTAGTGTTAGTATTAATGTTAGGGTTACTTTACGGTTAGGGTTAGGTTTAGTGTTAGGTTACGGTTAGTTTTAGGGTTCATGTTAGGGTTGCGTTAGGGTTAGGTTTAGTATTAGTGTCAGGATTACACTTAGGTTTAGTGTAAGGGTTAGTGTTAGGGTTAGGGTTACGATTTGTGTTAGGGTTAGGGTTAAGTATAACATTAGGTTTATGTTTAGTGTTAGGATATGGGTTAGGGTTAGTGCTACAGTTAGGATTAGTTTTAGGGTTAGAGTTGGGGTTTTGGTTTATGTTAGAGTTAGGGATATCTTTTGAGATAGGGTTACTTTTAGGGTTAGAGTTGGGGTTAGTGTTAGGTTTCGGTTTAGGTTTAGGGTAAGTGTTAGAGTTAGGGTTATGGTTAGGGTAAGTGTTAGGGTTAGGGTTAAGGTTACTGTTAGATTTAGTGTTAGGTTAGGGTTAGGGTTAGTGTTAGTGGAAGGGTTATTATTTGGAAATGTTTTAGGGTAACGGTTAAAGTTAGCACTTAAATTAGTGTTAGGTGTAGGGTTTGTGTAAGTGTTTGGGTTAGGGTTAGGTTTAGGGTTACGATTTGTGTTAGGGTTAGCATAATTTAGCATAAGGTTTAGGGAAGTGTTAGGGTTTGTGTTTCGATTAGTGTTAGGGTTAGGGTTAAAGTTAGGGTTAGGGTAAATGATAGGTTTAGGTTTAGGGTTAATTTTAGAGTTAGTGTTAGGGTTAGGGTTAGTGTAAGGTTAAAGCTTAGGGTTAGGTTTAGAGTTAGTGTTATGGTGATGGTTTGGGTATGTGTTAATGTTAGGGTTAGTGTTTGGGTTAGATTTATGGTTACGCTTTGGATTCGGTTTAGTATTAGGAATAGGATTCAGGTTAGGTTAGGTTTTGCGTTAGGGTTAGGGTTTGTGCTAGGGTTAGAATTTGTGTTAGAATTAGGATTAGTGTTAAAGTTAGGCTAGGGTTTTGTTTTTAGGTCAGTTTTAGAGTTAGGGTTAGGGTTAGTGTAAGGTTTACCATTAGGTTAGTATTAGGGTTATGGTTAGGTTAGGATAACTGCTATGGTTAGGGTTAGGGTTTGTGTTAGGTTTAGAGTTAGGGTTAGGGTTAGGGTAAGTGTTAGGTTTAGGGTTAGGGTTAGGGTTAGGATTAGAGTTATATTTTGTATTAGGATTTGACTTAGGTTTAGGTTTAGGTTGAGGGTTACAATTAGGATTAGTGTTAGGGATAGGTTAGGGGTTTGTCTTAGTGTTAGGGTTATTGTTATGGTTAAGGTTAATCTTAGGGTTAGGGTTAAGTATTGTGTAAGGTTTAGAGTTAGGGTTAGTAATAGGGTTACAGTTACATTTAGGATTAGTTTAGGTATAGGGTTAGGTTTAGGGTTAGAGTTATGGTTAGTTTTAAGGTTAGGGTTAGTGTTTAGGCTAGGTTAAGGGTTAGGTTTAGGATTAGTGTTAGAGTAAGGTTTAGCGTTAAGGTTAGTGTTCATGTTAGGGTTAGTGTTCGTGTTAGGGTTACGGTTAGGGTTAGTGTAAGAATTAGGGTTATGGTAAGTCTTGGGTTAGATTTAGGCTTACAGTTTGGGTTAGGATTTGTGTTATGTTAGGGATAGGGTTAGGGTTCTGGTTAGTGTTAGGGTTTGGTTTAGGTTTAGTGTTAAGTTTATGTTTATATTTAGTGTTAGATTTAGGGTTAGGTTTAGAGTTACTGTTAGTGTTATTGTTAGGGATAGGGTTAGTTTTAGGGTTAGGGTTAAAGTTAGGGTTAGGATTATATTTAGAGTTAGGGTTAGGGTTAGGTTAGGATTAGGGTTAGGGATATGATACCTGTTAGGTTTAGGATTAAGTTAAGCATTAGGTTTAGGGTTATTTTTAGGGTTAGGGCTAGGTTTAGTGATAGTGTTAGGGTTAGAGTTAGTGATAGACTATGTGTTAGGCGTCTGGTTAGAGTTAATGTTACGGTTAGGGTTAGTGTGAGGGTTAGGTTTAGGGTTAGTGTTAGATTTAGGGTTAGTGTTCATGTTAGGGTTTGGGTTAGGGTTAGTGTTAGAATTAAGGTTAGGGTAAATGTTAGATTAGGTTTAGGGTTACGGTTTGTGGTAGTGTTTTGTTTAGGTTTAGGGATATGGTTAGTTTAGGGTTAGGGTTGTTGTTATGGTTAGTGTTAGGGTTAGTGTTAGGGTTAGGTTTCAATTTAGTGTTAGGGTTAGTTTTAGGGTTAGTTTTAGTGTTAAAGTTACTGGTAGCCTTAGAGTTACGGTTAGAGTTAGGATTATAGTTAGAGTTAGGTTTAAGGTTAGGTTTAGGGTTAGCGTTAAAATTAGGGTTAGAATTACTATTCGTGTTAGGTTTAGGGTTAAGTTTAGCATTAGAATTCAGGATAGTTTTAGGGTAAGACTTAGGTTTTGTGTTAGTGTTAGGGTTAAGGTTAGCATTAGGCTATATGTTAGGTGTCTGGTTAGAGTTAGTTTTAGCATTTGGGTTAGGGTTAGGGTTAATGTGACGGTTAGTGGTAGGGTTAGGTTTAGGGTTAGTTTTAGGTTCAGGGTTAGTTTAAGAAATAGAGTTAGGTTTAAGGTTAGTGTTAGTGTTAGGGTTTGTGTTTGTGTTAATGTTAGGGTTAGGGTAAGTGTTAGAATTAGGGTTAGTGTAAAGGTTAGGTTAGGTTTAGAGTTATGGTTTGGGTGATGTTTTGTCTTAGGTTTAGGATTATGGTTAGGGTTTTGTTTAGGGTTAGTGTTAGTGTTAGGGTAACTGCTAGGTTTAATGTTAGAATTAGTGTTAGGTTTAGTGTTAGGGTTAGGTTTAGGTTTAGAATTAGTGTGAGGTTTAGGGTAATGGTTAGTATTAGGGTTAGGGTTATGGTTAGGGTTAATGTTAGGGTTAGTGTTAAGGTTAGGGTTAGGGTTAGCTTTAGGATAATGGTTAGTGTTAGGGTTAGGGTTAGAGTTAAGCTATGTGTTCGGTTTATGGTTAGAGTTAAGTTTAGGGTTAGAGTTTGGGTTAGGGTTAGTGTAAGGTTTACATTTACAGTTAGGTTTAGTTTTAATGTTAGTTTTAGGGTTATTGTTTGTATTAGGGTTAGGGTTAAGGTTAGGTATAGTGTTAGGGTAAGGGGTTGTGTTCTGTTTAGGTTAGGGATAGGTTTACGGTTTGTGTTAGGGTTAGTATAAGCTTAGGTTAGGGTTTGTGTTAAAGTTAGGGTAGTGTTAGGATTAGGGTTACAATTATGGTTAGTATTAGTGTTACAGTTAGTGTTAGGGTTAGGTTTAGTGTTAGTGTTGGGGTTAGGGTTAGGGTTAGGGTTAGATATAGGGTTAGATTTAGGGTTAGGGTTAGATATAGGGTTAGATTTAGGGTTAGGATTACAGTTAGAGTAAGTATTAGGGTTATTATTAGGTTTCGGGTTATGCTTAGGCATAGTTTTAGGGTTAGTGTTAGGGTTATGTTTAGGGTTAGTGTTAGGGTTAGTGTTAGGCTAATGGTTAGGGTTAGGGTTGCTGTTAAAATTAGCCTTAGTTTTCGGATTGGGGTTTGGGTTAGTGTTATGGTAGGGGTAGTGTTAGGTTAGTTTTAGAGTTAGGATTAGGATTACCATTTGTGATAGGGTAATGTTAGGGTTAGGGTTAGGTTTAGCATAATTTTTAGGGTTAGGGTTAGATTTAGTGTTAGGCTTAGGGTAAGTTTTAGTGTTAGGTTTAGTGTAAGAGTTAGGTTTAGAATTAGGGTTATGGTTAGAGTTAGTGTTAGTGTTAGGGTTACGGTTAGGGTTAGTGTAAGTGTTAGAGTTAGGTTTTGTAATAGGTTTAGGTTTAAACTTAGGGTTAGTTTTAGGGTAAGGGTTTGGGTTAGTGTTAGGGTTAGGTTTAAGTTTAATGTTAGGGTTAAGGTTATGGTGATGTTTAGGTTTAGGGTTAGTTTTAGATTTAGGGTTAGTGTTTGGGTTAGTGTTAGTGTTAGTTTTAGGTTTAAAGTTAGTGTTTGTGTTAGGGTTAGTGTTAGGGTTTGTGTTAGGGATAGGGTTTAGGTCACTGTTAGGTTTACAAATAAGATATGGGTTAGAGTTAGTGTTAGGCTTATTGGTATAATTACTGTGAGGATTAGGGTTATGGTTAGGCTTACTGGTAGGTTTAGTGTTAGGGTTAGGTTTAGGGTTAATGTTAGGTTTAGGTTTTAGGTTAGGTTTAGTGTTAGTAATAAGGTTAGTTTTGGAGTTAGTGTTAGATTTAGGGATAGGATAGGATTAGTGTTAGAGTTAGTGTTAGTGTTAGGGTTAAGTTTAGTTTTAGGGTTAGGTAAGGGTTAATGTTAGGGTTAGGTTAGGTTTAAGGTTAGAGTTTTGGTTAGGCTTTGAGTTAGGGTTAATGTTAGTGTTAGGGTTAGGGTTATAGTTATAGTTAGTGTTAGGGTTAGTGTTAGGGTTAGTTTTAGGTTTAGGGTTAGGATTAGGGTTAGGTTTTGTATTGGGTTAAATTTAGGTTTAGTGTTAGTGTAGGAATAGGGTTTGTGTGGGTGTTAGGGTTACGGTTAGGGTTAGTGTTAATATTAGGTTTAGGGTTAGAGTTAGTGTTAGTGTTAGAGTTAGGGTTAGTGTTTGTTTTAGGTTTAGGGTTAGGGTTAGGTTAGTGTTAGCGTTACTTTAGGGTTAGGATTACGTTTCATTTTAGAGTTAGTGTTAGGGATAATGTTAGGGTTAGTGTTAAGGTTAGCCTTAGGGTTAGTGTTAGGGTTAGGTTTAAGGTTAGGGTTAGGGTAAGTGTTAGGGATAGAGTTAGGGATATGGTTAGAATTAGTGTTAGGGTTAGGGTTAGGGTTAGAGATAGTGTAAGGTTTAAGGATAGGGTTAGGTTTAGGGTTTGTGTTAGGGCTAGGGTTACATTTTCTTAATATTATGGTTAAGGTTAGGGTTAGGGTTAGTTTTATGGTTTCGGTTAGGATTCTTTTTAAGAGATAGCATTAGGATTAGCTTAGGGTGTGGTTAGTGTTAGGTTATGTGTTAGGTTTAGATTTTGTGTTAGGGTTATGGTTAATGTAATGGTTAGGGTTAGGTTTTGGGTTAATGTTAGTTTTAGAGTTAGGTTAGAGTTACGTTAGTTTCTTTTTGTGTTAGGTTAGGGTTAGGGTTGGGTTAGGTTATTGTTACAGTTATGGTTAGGGTTAGGTGTTGTGTTAGTGTTAGTGTTAGTGTTAGAGATATGTTTCCGGTTAGTGTTAGTGTTAAGTTTAGGATTACAGTTATCATTTGTGTTAGGAGTAGGGTTAAGTTTAGGGTTAGGTTTTATTTTATGGTTAGGGTTAGGTTTAGAGTTTGTGTTAGGGTTAGGGTTAGTGTTAGGGTTATGTAAGTGTGAGGGTTAGGGTTAGGTTAGGTTTAGGGTTAAGGTTTCAGTAAGAGTTTGTGTTAGGCTTAGGTTTAGTGTTAGGGTTTGTGTTATGGTTTGGTTTAGGGTTATGGATAGAGTTAGGGTTAGTTTTGAATTTAGTGTCAGGTTAGTGTTACGGTTAGGTTTAGGGTTAGATTTAGAATTAGTGTAAGGGTTAAATTTAGGTTTGGGATTAGTGTAAGGTTTGGGATTAGAATTAGGGTTAGTGTGAGGGTTATGGTTATGTTTATGGTTAGTGTTATCTTTAATCTTACGGTTTGGGTTTTGTTTTGTGTTAGGGTTAGGGTTAGAGATAGGGATATGGTTACTGTTATTGTTAGGGTTAGTGTTAAATTTAGTGTTAGGGTTCGTGTTAGCATTACTGTTTTTGTTGGCGTTACGTTTAGTGTTAGGTTTAGGGTTAGGGTTAGGGTTAGTGTCAGGGTTAGGGTTATGTTTAGGGTTAGGGTTGGTGTAAGGGTTAGGCTTATGTTTAGGTTTAGAGTGAGTGGTAGGTTTAGGTTTAGGGTTTCTGTGAGGGTTAGGGTTAGTGTTAGGGATAAGGTTAGGCTTACGGTTAGGATTAGGGTTAGGGTTAGGCTTGGGGTTTGATTAACATTATGTTTAGGGATAGGGTTATGGTTAGTGTTAGTGTTAGGGTTAGATTTCGTGTTAGGGTTAGCGGTAGGGTTAGGGTTCATGCTAGTGTTAGGTTTGGGGTTAGTTTTAGGGTTAGGATTAGGGTTAGTGTTAGGCGTAGGTTTAGGTTTTGGGTGACTGTTAGATTTAGGGTCATGATTAAGGTAAATGTTAGGGTTAGAGTTAAGGATTCATTTAGTTTTAGTGTTAAGGTTAGGATTAGGGTTAGTGTAAGGGTTAGGTTTTGGGTTAGTTTTAGGGTTAGGTTTAGGGTTTGTTTTAGGGTCACGGTTAAGTTTAGGGTTAGAATTTGTGTTAGGTTTAGGGTTAGTGTAAGGGGTAGGTTTAGGGTTAGTGTTAGGTTTAGGTTTAAGGTTTAAGTGAGGGTTAGGGTTAGTTTTGAGGTTAGGGTTAGGTTTAAGATTAGGGTTAGGGTTAGGGATGGGGTTTGGTTTAGTGTTATGGTTAGGGACAAGGTTAGGGTTAGTGTTAGGGTTAGGTTTAGGGTTTGTGTTATTGTTGGAGTTAGTGTTAGAGTAAGTGTTAGATTTATTTTTCTGTTTAGGGTGTTAGGGTTAGGGTTGAGTTTACGGTTAGATTTTGTGTTAGGGTTAGGGTTAGGGTTGTTGTAGTGTAAAGGTTAGGGTTAGTATTATGTTTAGTGTTAGTGTTAGGGTTAGTGTTAGGGATAGTGTTAGGTTTAAAGATAGGTTTGTTTTAGTGTTAGCGTTATGAATAGGATAAGGGTTAGATGTAGGGTTAGTGTTAGCATTAAATTTAGTGTTTCTCTTAGATTTAGGGTTAGTGTTACAGTTAGGGTTAGTGTTACTGTTAGGTTTAGGGTTAAGTTTAGGTTTAGGGATAGTGTTAATTTTAAAGATAGGTTTAGGGTTATTCTTAGGTTTATTAATAGGATAAGGGTTAGAGTTAGGTTTAGGGTTTGCGTTAGAGTTAGTGTTACATTTAGGGATAGGGTTAGGATTAGGGTTAGATTTAGGCTTAGTGTTAGAGTTAGTGTTAGGGATAGGTATAGGATTAGTGTTAATGTTAGGCTTAAGATTTGGGTTATGGTTAGATTTAGTTATAGGGTTAAGGTTGGGCTTAGGATTAGTGTTTGGGTTAGTGTTAGGGTTAGGAATAGGGTTAGGATTAGAGTTAGGTTAGGTTTAGGGTTAAGTTTGGGGTTAGGGTTTGTGTTAGGGTTAGGTTTAGTGTTAGGTTTAGTGTTACGGTTCTGGTTAGAGTTAGCTTTAGAGTACAGGTTAATATTAGTTTTAGGGTCAAGTTAGAGTTAGGGTTAGGGTTAGGGTTAGGGTTAGGTTTATTTTTAGCGTAAAAGTTACATTTAGGGTTAGTGTAAGCGTTACATTTAGAATTAGGTTTAGTGTGAGGTTTAAGGTTAAAGTTAGTGTTAGGGTTAGGGTTAGGTTTAGGTTTAGGCTTCGTGTTAGATTTAGGGTTAGAGTTAGGTTTAGGGTGTTAGGGTTAGAGTTAAGTTTAGGGTTAGTGTTAGGGTTAGGCTTAAGGATAGTATTTTTCTTAGGGTTAGCGATAGGTTTAGGTTGGGTTTAGGGTTAGTGTTAGGATTAGTTTGGAGTTAGTGTTAGAGTTCGTTTTAGTGATAGGTTTAGTGTTAGTGTTAGGGTTAAGATTAGGTTTAGGGTTAGGGCTAAGTTTAGGGTTAAGTTTAGGGCTAGTGTTAGTGTTAGGGTTAGGCTTAAGGTTAGTTTTAGGGTTATAGATAGATTTGTGTCATAGTTAGGGTTAGCTTTTGGGTTAAGTTTAGTTTCAGAGTTAGGGTAAGTGTTAAGTTTAGTGTTAGGTTAGGTTTAGGGTTTGGGATAGTTTAGGGTCACTGATAGGGTTAGGGTTTGTTTTAGGGTTAGGGTAAGTGTTAGGTTTAGAGTTAGGTTTAGTGTTAGGATTAAGGTTAGTATTAGTGTTAGGGTTAGGGTCAGAGTTAGGATTTGTGTTAGAATTTATGTTAGGGTTAGGGTTAGGGTTTGTTTTAGTGTTAGGGTTAGTTTTAGGGTTAGGTTTAGGGTTTTGGTTAGGATTAGCTTTAGTGTTATTGTTGGGGTTTGTGTTAGTGTTAATGTTAGTGTTAGGGTTTCGGTTAATTTCAGGGTTAGCGTTAGGTTTTGTCTAATCATTATGTTTAGGGTTATTCTTATTGTTAGGGTTAGGCTAAGTGTTAGGGTTAGTTTAGGGTTAGGAATAAGGTTAGTGTTAATGTTAGGTTTAGTATTAAGTTTAGAGTTAGGTTATGGTTACTGATAGAGTTAGGGTTGGGTTTAGGGTTAGTGTTAGTTTTTGCTTAGGGTTAGTGTTAGGGTTAATGTAAGGGTTAAGGTAGGGTTTGAGTTAGGGTTATTGTTAGGTTCATAGTTAATGTTTAGATTCTAGTTAGGGTTAGTATAGGGTTAGGAATAGTGTTAGTGTTAGGGTTAAGGTTCAGGTTAAGGTAAGTGTCAGAGTAAGCATTAGGGTTATAGTTAGACTTAGTGTTAGGGTTAGGGTTAGTGTAAGGTTTAGGATTAGGTTTAGTTTTAGGGTTAGTGTTAGATCTAGGGTTAGGATTTGTGTTAATGTTAGTGTTAGTGTTAGGGTTACGGTTAGGATTCAGGTTAGTGTTAGGTATAAGGTTAGGATAAGTGTTAGGTTTAGAGTATGTGTTAGGTTTCTGGTTAGAGTTATGCTTAGAGATAGTGTTAAGTTTAGGGTTAGGGTTAGGTTTAGTGTAAGGGTTAACTTGAGGGTTAGCTTTAGGGTTAGTCTTAGGTTTAGCTTTAGGGTTTGTTTTAGGGTTAGGTTTAGGGTTAGGTTCAGGTTTAGGATTAGGGTTAGGCTATGTGTTAGGGTTCAGGTTAGGGTTAGGTTACAGTTAGTGTTAGGCTTAGAGTTAGTGTTAAGGTTAATGTTAGATTTAGCGTTCGTGTTTGGGTTAGGTTTAGGGTTAGGTTTAGTGTTAGAATTAGGGTTTGGGTTAGGGTTAGGATGGATTTAGGGTTACGGTTTGGGTTAGGGTTTGTGTTATTTTAAGGATTAAGGTTAGTTTTAGGGTTATGATTAGAGTTAAGGTTAGTGTTAGTGTTAATGTTAGTGTTAGGGCTAGTGTTAGGGTTAAGGTTAGGTTCAGTTTTAGGGTTAGGTTTTAGGTTTGGGGTTAGTGTTAAGTTTAGGGTTAGGGTTAGGTTTAGGGTTAGTGTTAGGTTTAGTATCAGGTTTGTTGTTTGGTTTATGTTTAGCGTTAGGGTTAGGTTTAGGGTTAGAGTTTGAATTAGGTTTATTATTAGGGTTAGGGATATGGTTAGGCATAGTTTTAGTGTTAGTGTTAGGGCTAAATTTAGGGTTAAGTGTAGGGTTCTGGTTAGGATTAGCATTAGGGTTAGGGATGGTTTTTGGATTAGTGTTAGGTTTAGGTTTAAGTTTATTGTTAGTTTTATGGTTAGGGTTAGGTTTTGGGTTTGTGATAGGGCTAGTGTTAGTGTTAGGGTTAGGGTTATATTTACAGTTAGGGTTATTGTTAGGGATAGGGTTTCAGTTAGTGTTAGGCTTAGTGTTAGGTTTAGGGAAGTGTTAGGTTTAGGGTTAGGTTCAAGGTAAGTGTTAGGGTTAGGATTAACGTTATGGTTAGAGTTAGTGTTAAGTTTAGGCTTAGGGTTAGGGTTAGTGAAATAATTAGGGTTAGGATTAGTGTTAGTATATGGTTAGGGATTGTTTAGGGTTAGAATTAGTGTTAGGATTAGGGTAAGGGTTAGATTTAGCGTTTGTGTTAGGCTTTGTTTTATGTTTAGTGTTATGTTAGCAGTTGTGTTACGATTAGGATTATGGTTAGGGTTAGGGTTGGGTTTGAATTAGTGTTAGTGTTAGTGTTAGGGTTAGGGTTAATGCTAGGGTTAGGTTTAAGGTTTGTGTAAGCATTAGGGTGAGGGTTAGGTTTAGGGTTAGAGTTACGGTTAGGATTAGCTTTAGTTTTAGGTTTAGGGTTAGGGTTAGAGTTAGGGTTAAGGTTAGGGATAGGGTTAGAGCTAGTTTTAGGGTTAAATTCAGGTTTAATGTTAGGGTTAGGTTTACTGTTAAGGTAAGTGTTAGGGTTAAAGATAGGGATCTTGTTAGGGTTTGGGTTAGGTTTTGAGTGAAGGTTAGTTTTAGAGTTAGGGTTAGGGTTAGGTTTAGCATTAGGTTAGGGTTAGGTTTTGAATTAGGTTAGGGTTACTGATATGGTTAGGGTTAGGTTTGTGTTACGTTAGTGTTAGTGTTAGGTTTAGAGTTAGGTTTAGGATTAGGGTTAGGTTTAGTGTTAGGGTTAGGTTTAGGATTAGAGTTAGGTTTTGTGTTAGCATTAGAGTTAGGCTTATGGTTCGAGATTGTTTTAGGGTTAGTGTAAGGTTTAGGTTTAGATTTAGTGTTACGATTATGATTAACATTAGGGTTATTGTTGGGGTTCGTGTTATTGTTAGTTTTAGGGTTAGTTTTAGGGTTAATGTTAAGATTAGGTTTCGGGTTTGTGTAAGGGTTAGGGTTAGGGATAGGGATAGGTTTAGGGTTACAGTTAGCATTAAGTTTAATTTTTGGTTTAGTGTTAGGTTTAGTGTTAGGCTTAAGGTTAGGGTTAGTGTTAAGGCTGGATTTAGTGTTAGGTTTAAGGTAAGTGTTATTGTTAGGTTTAGGTTTAATATTAGTGTTATTGTTACGTTTATGTTTAGGGTTAATGTTAGGTTTAGGGTTAGGTTTAGGTTTAGGGTTAGTGACACTGTTAGGGTTCGGGTTAGGGTGAGTGTTAGGGTAAGGTAAGGGTTAGTGTAAGGGTTAGCTTAGGTTTAGGGTTAAGTTTGGGTTAGGGTTTTTGTTAGGTTTAGTTTTAAGGTCACTGTTACGGTTCAGGTTATGGTTAGGGTTAGATTTAGGTTTAATGTTAGGTTTAGCTTAAGGGTTAGTGTTATGGTTAGGTTTACGGTTAGGGTTAGATTTAGTGTTAGGGTTAAAGTTAGGTATAGGATTAGTGTAAGGGTTAGGTCTAGAATTAGGTTTAGAGTGAGGGTTAGGGTAAGGGTTAGGTTCAGTGTTAGGGTTAGGGTTAGCATTAGGGTTCATATTAGGGTTAGTGTTAGAGTTAGGCTTAGGGTTAGGTTTACTTTAAATGTTAGGGTTAGAGTTGGTTTTAGAGTTAAGATTAAGTTTAGGTTTAAGGTAAGAGTTAGAGTTAGAGTTAGGTTTAAATTTAGAGTTAGGGTTAGGTTTAGGGTTAGTGTAAGGTTTAGGTTTAGGGTTAGGTTTAGGCTTAGTGTCAGCATTATAGTTTGTGATAATGTTTGTGTTAGAGTTAGGGTTAGGTTTATGGTTACGGTTAGGATTTGGGTTAGGGTTAGGTATAGTGTTAGGTTTACGTTAGGTTTAGAGTTAGATTTAGGCTTTGTGTTCGGGTTAGATTTTTGTGTTGGGATTACGGTTAGGGTTAGGGTTAGTGTTAGGGTATGTGTTAGAATTCTGGTTAGAGTTACACTTAGAGATAGTGTTAGGTTTAGGTTTAGGGTAAGGGTGAGTTTAAGGGTTAGGATTAGGTTTAGGTTTAGGTATAGTCTTAGGTTTAGTGTTAGGCTTTGTTTTAGGGTTAGGGTTAGGGTTAGGGTCAGGTATAGGGTTAGGTTTAGGGTATGTGTTAGGGTTCTGGTTAGGGTTTCATTTAGAGTTAGTGTTAGGATTTGGGTTAGGAATAAGGTTAGTTTTACGGTTAGGGATAGGGGATGTATTAGGGTTAGGATTAGAGATAGTGTTAGAATTAGGGTTAGGGTTAGGTTAGGTTTAGGTTTACAATTTGGGTAAGGGTTTGGGTTAGGGTTAGGGTTAGGGTTACGGTTAGTGTTAGTATTAGTGTTAGGTTTAGTGTTAGGGTTAAGTTCAGGTTTATGGTTAGTTTTAGGGTTAGGGTTAGGTTTAGGTGTAGTGTTTGGTTTAGGGTTATGGTTATGGTTAGAATTTGGGTTAGAGTTAGGTTTATCATAAGGTTTAGGGTTAGTGTTATGGTTAGTGTTAGGTTTGTGGTTAGGTTTAGGGTTAGAATTAATGTTAGGGTTAAGGTTAGAGTTAGGGTTAAGGTTAGGGTTATTATTCGGGTTAGGGATATGCTTAGGCATCGTTTTAGGTTTAGTGTTAGGGTAAGGGTTAGGTTTAGGTTTAGTGTTAGGGTTAAGCTTAGGGTTACGGTTAAGTTTAGATTTACGGTTAGGATCAGTGTTAGGGTTAGGGTTAGGTTTATGTTTAGTTTTAGGTTTAGTGTTAGTGTATGGCTTTGTGATAGGTTTAAGGTTAGTGTTGGGGTAAGGGTTATAGTTCCAGTTAGGGTTAGTGTTGGGGCAAGGTTTAGGGTTAGTGTTAGGCTTAGGGTTAGGTTTAGGGTCAGTGTTAGGCTTAGGGTAAAAGTTAGTGTAAGTGTTAGAGTTAGGATTCGTGTTATGGTGAGAGTGAGTGTTAGGGTTAGTAGAAGGGTTAGGGTTAGGGTTTGTATTAGGGTTAGCATTACATTTATGGTTAGTTTTATGATAAGAGTTAGGTTTAGGACTAGGGTTATGTAGAGTTAATGTTATGATTAGTGTTATGGTTATGGTTATGGGTATGGTTAGGTTTAGCATTAGATTTAGTTTTAGGTTTAGTGTTAGGTTTAGTGATAGGAATAGGGTTAGTGTCTGTGTTTGGGTTACGATTAGTGTTACGGTTTCTGTTAGCAATAGGTTTGGTCTAGTGTTGGAGTTACAAATAGGATTAGGGTTAGAGATAAAATTAGGGTTAAGGTTAGTATTACGGTTAAGGTGAGGGTGAGGGTTAGTGTAATGTTTAGTGTTAGGATTAGGGTTACAGTTAGGGTTAATGTTAGGTTTAAGGTTAGGGTCAGGATTAGGGTTAGTGATAGGGTTAGTATTGGGTTTAGGGTTAGTGTTAGGGTTAGGTTTGGGTTAGTGTTAGGTTTAGTGTTAGTGTTAGTGTTAGGGTTAATTTTAGGTTTTGTAAGGGTTAGGGTTAGGGTTATGATAGGTATAGAGTTAGAGTTTGGTTTAGGTATTTTAGGGTTAGGGTTACGGTTCGGGTTCAGAATAGGGTTAGAGTTAGGGTTATTGTTAGGTTTAGTGTCAGCATTAAAGTTATGGTTAGGATTAGGGTTAGGGTTAGATTTAGTGTTATGGTAAAACTTAGGTTTAGGGTTAGTGTAAGGGTTAGGTTTAGAATTAGGCTTAGTGTGAAGGTTAGGGTTACTTTTAGGTTCAGTGTTAGTGTTAAGGTTAGGGTTAGCGTTAGGTTTCATGTTAATGTTTGTGTTAGGGTTGTGGTTAGGTTTATGTTTACTGCTAGGATTTGGGTTAGGTTTAGTTATATTGTTAGCATTAGGTTAGGTTTAGGGTTAGGTTTAGGGTTTGTGTTACAGTTAGATTTAGAGTTGGGATTAGGGTTAGGGTTAGGGTTAGTGTTAAGGTTAGGGATAGGTATGTGTTAGGGTTATGGTTTGAGTTACACTTCGAGTTAGTGTTAGCTTTAAGGTTAGGGTTAAGATTAGTGTATGGGTAGGGTTTAGGGTTATGTTTAGGGTTAGTCTTAAGTTTAGCATTAGGGTTGGTTTTAGGGTTAGGGTTAGGGTTAGGGTTATAATTAGTTAGTGTTAGGGTTAGGGTTAATGTTAGGTTTAGGGTTCAGGATAGGGATAGGGTTTGGGATAATTTTAGGGTTAAAGATAGGTTTAGGTTTAGTGTTAGGGTTAGGATTAGGGTTAGGCTTAGTGTCAGGGATAGTTTTAGGTTCAGGGTTAGGGTTAGGGTTATTGTTATGTAAGGGATAAGGCTATGATTAATGTTAGGGTTATCGTTAGGTTTAGTTTTGTAGTTAGGTTTAGCGTTAGGGTTAGAATAGGGTTAGTGTTAGGTTTAGTGTTAGGCTTAGAAATACAGTTTGTGTTAGGGTGAGGGTTAGGGTTAGAGATTGTGTTAGAGTCAGTGTTAGTGTTAGGGTTATGTATAGGATTAGGGCTATGGTTATAGTTAGGGTTATGTTTAGGCTTAGTGTTAGGGTTATGGTTAAGTTTAGGATTAGTGTTACTGTTAGGGTTAGGGTTAAGGTTAGGTTTAGTGTTAGGATTATGGTTAGGGTTAGTGTTAGAGTTCGTGTTAGAGTTAGGGTTATGGTTAGGGTTAGAGTTAGGGTAAGTGTAAGGGTTAGGGTTATGGTTAGTGTTAGTGTTAGGTTTCGGGTTAGGATTAGGGTTAATGTTAGGGATAGAGTTAGGGTTTCATTT
Source organism: Marmota flaviventris (assembly GCF_047511675.1). Taxonomy (NCBI): domain Eukaryota; kingdom Metazoa; phylum Chordata; class Mammalia; order Rodentia; family Sciuridae; genus Marmota; species Marmota flaviventris. The sequence goes on from NW_027287730.1 coordinate 65,908, forward strand.
AGGGTAAGTTAAAGGTTTGGGTTAAGGTTAGTGTTAGGTTTAGGGTTACCAGTAGGGTTAGGTTTATATTTATAGTTAGGATAAGGGTTAGGATTACGCTTAGAGTTAGGGTTAGGTTAGATTTAGTGTTAGGGTTAGGGTTTGTGTTAAGGTTAGATATAGAGTAAGGGTTAGGGTTAGGGATTGGGTTAGTGTTAGGGTTAGGTTTTGGTTTAAGGTTAGTTTTAGAGTTAGGGTTTGGGTTAGGGTAAGGGTTAGCATTAGGTTAGGTTTAGGCTTAGTTTTGATTAGTGTTACAGTTATGGTTAGGGTTAGGGTTTCTTAGGGTTAGGGTTAGGGTCAGGGTAAGTGTTAGTGTGAGGGTTAGAGTTAAGTTTAGTGCTAGATTTAAAGTTAGGGTTAGGTTTAATTTTACGGTTTGTTTTAGGGTTAGGATTAGGTTTAGTGTTAGGGTTAGTGATAGGGTTAGGGTTAGTGTTAGGATTAGTGTTGGGGTTAGGGTTGGGATTTGGATTAGTGTTAGGGTTAGGTTTAGGGTTAATATTAAGGTAACGGTTAGGGTTTGGGTAAGGGTTACGGTTAGGTTTAGGTTTATAGTTTCCATTTTGATTAATTTAGGTTTAGGAATAGGGTTCAGGTTACAGTTAGGATTAGGTGTAGGGTTAGGGTTAGGGTTAAGGTTAGTGTTAGTACTAGGTTTAGATTTAAGTTTAGGGTTAGTGTTAGGTTTAGGTTTAGGGTTAATGTTAGTGTTAGGGTCATAGACATGGTTCTTGTTAGGTTTAGGGTTAGGGTTAGTGTTAATGTTAGGGTTACAGATATGGTTTGTGATAGGTTTAGGGTTAGGGTTAGTGTTAGAATTAAAGATAGATCTAGGGTTAGGTTACATTTAGTTTTACCATTTGGGTTAGAATTTGTGTAACAGTTAGGGATAGGATTAGTGTTTGGATTATGGTGAGGGTAAAGGTTATTGTTATGGTTAGTGATAGGGTTAGTGGTAGGGTTAGGGTTAGGTTGAGTGTTAGGGTTAGGGTTAGGTTTAGGGTTAGTGTTAGAATTAGGGTTTGTGATAGGAGTAGTGTTAGTGTTAGGGTTATGGTTAGCATTTGTGTTAGGTTTAGGATTAGTGTTAGGGTTACAATTCGTGTTAGGGTTAGGGTTAAGGTTAGTGTTAAGTTTAGGGTTAGTGTTTGGGTTAGGGTTAGTGTTAGTGTTAGGATTATGTTTAGGATTAGGCTATGTGTTGCGCTCTGGTTAAAGTAATATTTAGCATTATTGTTAGGGTTATGGTTATGGTTAGGGTTAGTGTAAAGTTTAGGGTTTGTGTTAGATTCAGGGTTAGTAGTGTTAGGTTTAGGGTTAAAGTTTGTTTTAGGGTTAGAGTTAGGTTTAGGTTTAGGTTAGGGTTAGGTTTAGTGTTAGGGATAAGTTTAGGGTTAGGTTTAGGGCTAGGTTTAGGATTAGGTTTCTGGTTAGTGTTAGGGTAAGTTTTAAGCTTAAGGTTATTGTTAGTGTTAGGGACAGAGTTCTGTTAGGTTTAGGGTGAGGGTTAGGTTAGATTTAGGGTCACGGTTTAAGTTAGGGTTTCTGTTACGGTTAGGGTTAAGGTTAGGGTTACGGTAAGGTTTAGGGTTAGTTTTAGGGTTAGTGTTATGGTTAGTGTTATGTTTAGAGTTAGGTTTAATGTCAAAGTTTTGGTGAGGTTTAGGGTTAGGGTTAGGTTTAGTGTTAGGTTTAAGGTGACAATTAGGGTTAGGGTTAGTGTTAGGGTTAGGTTTAGGTTTAGTGTTAGTGTTAGGTTTAGGTTAGGCTATGTGTTAGGGTTCTGGTTTTGGTTCTGGTTATGTTAAGTTTAGAGTTATTGTTAGTTTTAGGGTTATTTTAAGGATTATTGTTCATCTTAGGTTTAGGGTTAGTGTTAGGTTTACGGTTAGGGTTTGTGTTAGGTTTAGGCTTAGGATTAGTTTTAGAGTTAGAGTTTATGTTAGGTTTTAATTTAGGGTTAGGGTTAGGGTTTGTGTTAGGGTTTCGGTTAATTTAAGGTTAAAGTTTTTGTTAGGGATAGGATTAGGGTTAAAGTGTTGGTTAGGTTTATCTTTAGTGTCAGTGTTAGGGTTAGTGATAGAGTTAGGGTTAGGATTAGTGATAGGGATAGGGTTAGGGTTAGGGTTTGTGTTATGATTAGGGTTAGGGTAAGGGTTAAAGTTAGGGTTATGTTTAGGATTAGGGTTAAGTTTAGGGTTAGAATTAGGTTTAAGTTAAGTGTTAGAGTTAGGGTTAGTTTTAGGTTAAGTGTTAGGGTTAGGGTTAAGGTTACGGTTAGAGTTAGTGTTAGGTTAAGGGGTTAGGGTTAGGGTTTGTGCAAGGTTTAGGATTAGGGTTAGGTTTAGGGTTAGTGTAATGGTTAGGGTTAGGTTTTGTGTTAGGGTTAAGTTTAGGGTTAGGGTTAGGGTTACGGTTAGGATTCAGGTTTTGTTAATGGATGCTGTTAGGTTAGGGTCATGGTTATGGGTAAGGTTTGTGATAGGTTTAGATTTAGGCTTAGGCTTATGATCAGTGTTGTGGTTATGTTAGTTTTAGGTTAGGGATAGTGTTAGGGTTAAAGATACGTTTAAGGTTAGTGTTAGAATTATGAAGAGGATAAAAATCACTGTTAGGGAAAGGGTTAGCGTTAGGGTTAGTGTTAGGGTTAGGGTTAGGGTTAGGGTTAATATTAGGTTTAGGTTTAGGGTTAGGATTAGGGTTAGTTATAGGGTAAGGTTTCGGGTTAGGTTTTGTGTTAGGGTTAGGTTAGGGTTAGTGTTAGGTTTAGAGTAAGTGTTAGGGTTAGGTAAGTGTTAGGTTAGGCTTAGGTTAGGTTTAGGGTTAATGATTGTGTTAGAATTTGTGTTATGGATAGGTTTAGTATTAGGGTTAGGATTACATTTCTTGTTAGGCATAGGGTTGGTGTGAGGGTTAGTGGTACTTTTAGTGTCAGTGTAATTTTTAAGGTTAGTTTTAGGGTTAGAGTTAGGTTTCATGTTTGGGTTAAACTCAGGTTTAGGGATAGTGTAAGTGTTAGGGTTAGAATTAGATTTATTGTGAGGAGTAGGGTTACGGTTAGGGTTGGTGTTAGTGTTAGGGTTGGAATTAGGGTTAGGGTTCGTTTCAGGGTTAGGGTCAGTGTTAGGATTATTGTTAGTGTTAGGGTTAGGATTAGGGTTAGGTTTCTTTTTAGGGTTAGGTGTAGGGTTAAATATAGTGTTAGGGTTAGTATTAAGTTTAGGGTTAGGTTAGGGTTAGTGTTAGGGTTAGGTTTAAGATTAGGGTTAGGGTAAGTGGTTGGGGTAGGGTTTGGGATACAGTTAGAGTTCGGATTAGGGATAATGTCAGGTTTAGGGTTAGGGTTAGGTTTAGGGATAGTGTTACAGTTAGGCTTAGGTTTAGGGATAGTGTTAGGGTTAGGGTTAGGGTTAGGGTTAATGTTAGGGTTAGGGTTAGGTCTAGGGTCAGGGTTTGGGTTTTGGCTAGCTTTAGGATTAGGGTTAGAGTTAATGTTAGGTTTAGGTTTAGGGTTTGTGTTAGTGTTAGAGTTAGGATTAGGTCTAGGGTTAAGGTTAGTTTAAGGGTCAGTGTTAGTGTTAGGGTTAGGGTTAGTGTTAGGTTTAGTGTTAAGTTTAGGTTAAGTGTTAGATTTAGGTTTAGTGTTTGAAGTTTTAGGGTTAGGGTTAAGGTTACGGTTAGAATTAATGTTATGGTTGTGGTTAGGGTTACATTTAGTGTAAGGGTTAGGTTTACGGTTATGTTTAGTGTTAGTATTATATTCAGGTTTAGGGTTTGTGTTAATGTTAGGTTTAGGGTTAGTGTTAGGGTTAGGTTTAGTGTTAGGGTTTGGGTTAGGGTTAAGATTATGTTTAGGGTTAATATTAGGGTTACAGTTATGATTAGGGTTAGGGATAGGGTTGCTGGTTTGTGTTAGTGTAAGGGTTAGCGTTAGGGTATGTATTAGGGATAGAATTAGGGTTAAGGATAGGTTTAGGTTAGAGTTAGGTTTAGTGTTAGGATTATTTTTAGGGTTAGTTTTAATATTAGGTTAGGTTTAGAGTAAGTGTTAGAGTTAGGGTTAGGTTTAGGCTGAGTGTTAGGGTTAGGGTTAGGTTTCGGTTAGAGTCAGTGTTAGGGTTAAGGTTAGGTTTATGGTAACTATAAGGTTAAGGCTTAGGGTTAGGTTCAGGGTTAGTGTTAGGGGTAGGGTTATGTTTTGTTTTAGGTTTAGGGTTACAGTTAAGGTTAGAATTAGTGTTAGGGTTTGGATTAGTTTAAGGGTTAGGTTTAGGCATAGGTATAGGGTAGTGTTAGGGTTAAGATTTGTGTTAGGGTTAGAGTTAGGGTTAATGTTAATGTTAGGGTTAGGGTTAGGTTTAAGCTATGTGTTCGGGTTCAGGTTAGGGTTAGAGTTAGAGTTAGTGTTAGTGTTAAGGTTAGGGTTATTGTAAGGGTTACATTTACAGTAAGGTTTAGGTTAGTGTTAGGTTTAGGTTTAGGGTTTGTGTTAAGGATTGTGTCAGGTATATGGTTTTGGTTAAGGTTAGGGTTTGTGTTAGGGTTAGTTTAGGGTTAGTATTAGGGATTTTGTAAGGGTTAGGTTTAGGTTAGGTTTAGGGTTTGTGTTAGGGTTATGGTTAGGTTTAGGGTTAAGGTTATGGTTACATTTCGGATTAGGGAAAGAGTTACGGTTAAGGTGATTTTTAGAGTTAACATTTCGGTAAGGAGTAGGGTTAGTGTTTGGTATAGGGTTAGTGTTAGTGTTAGGGTTAGGGTTAGGGTTATTGTTCGGGTTAGGATTAGGCTGAGGTTTACTGTTAAAGTTAGTGTTAAGGTTAGGGTTAGCATTAGTATTAGGCTTAGGATTTATGTTAGGTTTAGGTACAGGGTTAGGGTTAAGGTTAGGGTTACCTTTCGGATTAGTGTTAGGGTTAGTGTTAGGGTTAGGGTTTGGGTTAGTGTTAGAGTTAGGGTTAGGGTTAGGGTTAGGTTTAGGTTTAAATTTAGAGTTAGTGTTAGGGTTAGGCTTAAGTTTAGTGTTAGGTTTAGGGTTAGATTTAGGGTAAGTGTTAGGGTTAGGGTTATAGTAATGATTAGTTAGATTTTGGGTTATGCTTTGGGTTAGGTTTTGTGTTAGGGTTAATTTTAGTTTTAGGTGTAGGGTTACGAATGAAAATAGGGTTAGTGTTAGTCTTAGTGTTAGGTTAAGTTTTAGGATTAGGGTTAGGTTTAGTGTTATTTTTAGGGTTAGGTTTAGAATTATTGTTAGGGTAAGGGTTATGGTTAGTTTTAGGGTTAGGTTTAGGTTAGGGTTAGGGTTAGGGTTTGTGTTAGGCTTAGGGTTAATTTTGGGTTATGGTTTGTGTTTGGGTTATGGTTAAGATTAGGGTTAGGGTTACAGTTAGTTTAAGGTTAGGGTTAGAATTACACTTAATGTTATGTTTAGGGTTAGTGTTAGGTTTAGGGTTAGGGTTAGTGTTACGTTTAGGTTTAGGGTTAGGTTTATGGTTATGGTTAAGGTTACGGTTATTATTATGTTAAGGGTTATTCTTAGGTTTAGTGTTAGGGTTAGTGTTATTGTTAGGGTTAGTGTTATGGTTAGTGTTAGTGTTAGGGTTAGGATTAAAAATTTTGTTAGGTTTAGAGTTAGTGTCACCATTAAGGTTAGTGTTATGGTTAGTTATAGGGTTAGGTATATGTTTGGTGTTTGGTTTAGTTTTAGAATTAGGTTCAGGTTTAGGTTTAGGGTTATGGTTACGCTTAGGATTCAGGTTAGGCTTAGGTTAGGTTTAGGGTTAGGGTTAGGGTTCGTATTAGGGTTAGATTTTGTGTTAGGATAAGGGTTAGTGTTAGTTTTAGTGTTAGGTTTTTCTTTAAGGTTAGTTTGAGAGTTAGGGTTAGGATTAGGGTAAGTGTTAACATTAGGTTAGAGTTAGGGATAGTGTTAGGGTTAGGGTTATATTAGGTTTACTGTTATGATATTTGTTAGTGTTTTTTTTAGGGTTAGAGTTAGGGTTAGTGTTAGAGTTAGTGATAGGGTTAGTGTTAGGGTTAGACTTACAGTTTATGTTAAAATTAGGGTTAGGTTTTGGTTTAGGGTTTGTTTTAGGGTTAGGGTTAAATTTAGGTTTAGTGTTAGGGTTACTAGATTAGGATTAGCCTTAGGGTTAGGGTTGTGCCGGTTTGGGTTAGTGTTACGTTTATAATTAGGGTTAGGGTTAGGATTTATGTTAGGGTTAGGGTTAAGTTTTGTGTAAGGGTTAGGGTTAGGGTTAGGCTTACAGTTAGATTTTGGATTTGTTTATTTTTGGGTTAGGATTAGGATTACAGTTAGGGTGAGGATTAGGGTAGGGTTAAGGCTAGGGTTAGTGTTAAGGCTAGGTTTAGGGTTAGGTTTAATGTTAGTGTTAGGGTTAGGTTTAGTGTTAATGTTAGTGTTAGGGTTATGGATAGGGTTTTGTTAAGTTAGGTTTAGGGTTAGTGTTAGAAATAAGGTTAGGGTTTTCATTAGGTTAGGTTTAGTGTACGGTTTGAGTCAGGGTTTTGTTAGGGTTAGGGATAGGGTTGGGGTTAGGGTTATGATTAGGGTTAGGGTTAGTGATAAAGTTAGTGCTAGGGTAAGTGTTAGGGTTACTGTTAGGGTTAGGGTTAGGTTTACTGTTAGGTTTAGGGTTAAGTTTAGGGTTAGTGATAGGTTTAGGTTTAGTGTTAGGTTTAGGGTTACAGTTAGGGTTAGTGTCAGGGTGAGGATTAGTGTTAGAGTTATGATTAGTGTTCGGGTTCAGGTTAAAGTTAGGCTTAGCGTTAGGGTTTGTGTTAGGGATTGGGTTAGGGTTAAAGTTAGGTTTAGGCTATGTGTTAGTGTTCTGGTTAGGGTTATGGTTAGAGTCAGTGTTAGGGATAGGGTTAGGTTTAGAGTAAGAAATAGGGTTGATGTTACGCTTAGGGTTAGGGTTTGTGTTAGGGTTATTGTTAGGGTTAGGTTTAGGGTTAGGATTAGTTGTAGTGTTAGGAATAAAGTTATGGTTAGGGTTAGGCCTAGGTTTAGGGTTAGGATTAGGGGTAGTGTTAGGGTTAGGTTATGATTAAGGTTAGTGTTAGGTTTAGGGATGGGGTTCGTGTTAAAATTAGTGTTAGGTTTATGGTTAGGTTAGGTTTTGGGTTACGGTTTGGGTTAGGGTTTATATTAGGTTTAAGGTTAGGGGTAGGGTTACCCTTATGGTTATGGTTAGATTCAGTGTTAGAGTTAGTGTTAGGTTTGGTGTTAGGGTTAGTATTAGGGTTAGGGTAAGTGTTAAGTTTAGGGATAGGGTTAGTGTTAGTGTTAGGGATAGGATTAAGGATAGGGATAGGGTTAGTGTTAGGTTTAGGGTTAGGGTTAGAAAAAGGGATAGGGTTAGTGTTAGGTTTAGGGTTAGGTTTAGGGTTAGTGTTATCATTAGGGTTAGGGTTTATATTAGGGTTAAGATTAGGGTTAGGGTTAGCCTTATGTTTAGGGTTAGGTTCAGTGTTAGAGTTAGTTTCATGGTTAGTGTTAGGGTTAGTATTATGGTTAGGATTAGTGTTAGGGTTCGAGATACGGTTAGTGTTAGTGATATGGTTAGGGTTAGAAATAGGGATAGGATTAGTGTTAGGTTTAGTTTAGTGTTAGGGTTAGTAATAGGGTTAGTGTTAGGGTTATGGTTTAATGTTAGGTTTAGGGTAAGATTTGTGTTATGGTTAGGTTTAAAGTTACGCTTAGAGTAATTTTTCGGGTTTTGGTTAGGCTTATGTGTAGGGTTAGGGTTAGAGTTAGTTCCAGTGTTAGATTTAAAGTTAGGTTTAGGGTTTGTGTAAGGGTAAGGGTTAGAATTAGGGTTAGTGTAAGGTTTATAATTAGGGATAGGTTTAGTTTTAGTGTTAGGGTTAGGGTTCGTTTTAGGGTTATTGTTAGGGTTATGCTTAGGTTTAGGGTTAGTGTTAGGTTTAGTGTTAGTTTTAGGGTATGGTTAAGGTTAGTGTTAGTGTTAGCGATAGGGTTCGTGTTAGAATTAGGATTATGTTTAGTTTTAGGTTAGGTTTAAGATTATGGTTTGCGTTACAATTTAAGTTAGGGTTAGGGTTAGGGTTAAGGTTATGGTTAGGGTTAGGTTTAAGGTTATGGTTAGGGCTAGGATTAGTGTTAGGGTTAGGTTTAGGTTTATTGTTAGTGTTAGGTTTAGGTTTAAGGTTATGTTTAGGATTAGTATTAGGGTTAGCATTAGGGTTAGGGTTAGGGTTATGTTTAGGGTTAGTGTTAGAGTTAGGTTTAGGATTAGCATTATGACTTGTGTTACAGTTAGGGTTAAAGTTAGCATTATGTTTAGGGTTAGTGTTAGTGTTCAGATTAGGGTTAGTGTTAGTGTTAGGGTCAGGTTTAAGCTATGTGTTAGGGTTCCAGTTAGGGTTATGTCTAGATTTAGTGTTTGGTTTCGGGTTAGGGTTAGGGTTATTGTAAGAGTTAGGTTAGGTTTGGATTCAGTGTTACTGTTAGGTTTAGAATTACAGTTTGTGTTAGGGTTATGTTTTGTGTTTGGGTTAGGTTTACGGTTTGTTTTGGGGTTAGGTTAGGGTTACATTTAGGGTTTGTGATTGGGTTTGGGTTAGGTTAGGTTTAGGTTTTGTGTTAGGTGAAGGGTTAAGTTTAGATTTCCAGTTATCGTAAGGGTTAGGGTTAGGTTTATAGTTAGTTTTAGGATTATTGTTAGGGTTTAGTTAGGGTTATGTTTAGTGTTAGTTGTTAGGTTTAGGTTTTGTCTTAGGGTTATTGTTAGGGTTGGGGTTTGGATTAGTTTTAGGGTTAGGTTTAGTGTTAGGGTTAAAGTTAGCTTTAGGCTTAGTGTAAGGGTTATGGTTAGAATTAGGTTTATGTGAGGGTTATGTTTGGGTTTAGATTAGGTTTAGGATAAGGGTTAGGGTTAAAGTTAGGATTATTGTTAGGGTTACTGTTGGGTTTTGGGTTAGTGTTACTGTTAGAGTTAGGTTTAGGGTTAGGTTCACAGTAGGTGTTAGTGTTAAGGTTTTGGTTATGGTTAGGGTTAGTGTAAGGGATAAGTTTAGGGATAGTTTAGGGTTAGTGTTAGTGTTAGGGTTAGAGTATGTTTTAGTGTTAGGGTTAGGCTTAGGGTTACAATTAGTGTTAGGGTTATGGTTACTGATAGGGTTAGACTTAGGATTAGTGTTAGGGTTACGGTTAGGGTTTGTGTTAGGGTTACGGTTATGGTTTGTGTTAGGGTTAGGGTTAGGGTTAGGTTTACAGTTACAGTTAGGATTCGGGCTAGGTTTAGGGTTAGATTAGGGTCAGGGTTATGGTTAGAGTTTGTGTTAGCTTTAGATTTAAGGTTAGGGTTATTGTTAGTTTTAGGTTTTGGGTTAGGGGTAGTGTTAGGGTGAGGGTTAGGGTTCCTCTTATGGTTAGAGTTAGGGTTTCTATTATGGTTAGGGTTAGGTTTAGTGTTCAGTATAGACTTAGATATAGTGTTAGGTTTAGGGTTAGATTTAGGTTTAGGGGTAGGTTTAGGGATAGTGTTAGGGTTAAATATAGGTTTAGGGTTTATGTTACGGTTACTAATAGGATAAGGGTTAGTGTTAGATTTAGGGTTAGGGTAAGGGTTAGTGTTAGGTTTTGTGTCAGGTTTAGTGTTAGGGTTAGGTTTATTATTAGGGTTAACATTAGCTTTAGTCTTAGTGTAAGGGTTTTGGTTAGAATTAGGCTTAGTGTGAGGGTTAGGTTTGGGTTTGGATTAGGTATAAGGTTAGGGTTAGGGTAAGGGTTAGTGTTAGGTTTTGTTTCAGGTTTAGTGTTAGGGTTAGGGTGAGGTTTAGTGTTAGGGTTAACATTAGCTTTAGGCTTAGTGTAAGGGTTAGGGTTAGAATTAGGCTTAGTGTGAGAGTTAGGTTTGGGTTTGGATTAGGTATAGGGTTAGGGTTAGGGTAATGGTTAGGTTAAATTTAGGATTATTGTTAGGTTTAGGGTTGACTTTTGGATTAGTGTTAGTGTTAGTGCTAGGGTCAGGGTTAGGTTTTGTGTTAGGTTTATGCTTAGGCTTAGTGTTAGGTTTAGTGTTAGGGTTAGGGTTATGTGTAGGGTTAGTGTTAGAGTTGGAGTTAGTTAAGATTTGTATTAGGGATAGGGTTAGTGTTAATCTTAGGGTTACGGTTAATGTTAAGGTTTGGTTTAGTGTAACCTTTAGGGTAAAATTTAAGGTTAGGGTAATGTTACTGTTATGGTTAAGGTTAGGGTTAGAGATAGTGTTAAAGTTACGGTTAGGGTTAGTGTAAGATTTAGGCTTAGAGATAGGTTTAGTTTGGGTTAGGATTAGGGTTAGGGTTTGTGTTAGAGTTAGGTTTAGGGTTAAGGCTAGGTGGTGGGTTAAGTTTAGTGTTGGTTTTGGGTTAGTGTTAGGTTTAAGTTTAGAGTTAGGCTTAGTGTTAGGTTTAGGTTTAGGGTTTGTGTTATGGTTAAAATTAGGGTTAGGCTTAGGGTTACTTTCAGAGTTATTGTTATGGTTAGGTTTAGGGATATTGTTAGGGTTATGGTTCAGTTTTTTGTAAGTGTTAGAGTTAAGGTTAGGTTTAGGGTATGTGTTAGGGTTAGGGTTATGTTTATGCTTCAGTTATGGTTTGGATTCAGTTAATGGTTAGGTTTAGGGTTAGATTATGGTCAGGGTTATATTTAGGATTTGAGTTAGGTTAGAATTATGGTTAGGGTTAGGGTTAAGTTTAGAGTTAGTTTAGTGTTACTGTTGGTATTAGTGTTAGTGTTAGGGTTAGTTTTAGGGTAAGTGTTAGAGTTAGGTAAGGGTTACAGTTAGGGATAGGTTATGTTTATTTTTAAGGTTTGGTTAGGGGGGTCTTAGGGTTAGTTTTCTTGTTTGGGTTAGGTTTACGGTTTGTGTTAGAGTTAGTGTTAAAGTAAGTGTTAGTGTTGTGTTTTGTGTCAGGGTTAGTGTTAGGTTTATGGTTAGGGTTAGGGTTAGGTTTAGTCTTATGTTTAAAATTATTCTTAGGGTTAGTGTAAGTGTATGGGTCAGAATTAGGGTTAGTGTGACAGTCAGGTTTAGGGTTAGGATTAGGTTTAGGTTTAGTTTAGTGTTAGTGTTAGGTTTTCGGTTAGGATTATCATTAGGGTTAGGGTGGGGGTTTTGTTTGTGTTAGGTTTAGGATTTGGGTTAGGGTTAGTGTTTGGGTTAGGGTTATGCCTGGTTTTAGTGTTACGGTTAGTGTTAGGGTTACAATTAGTGTTAGGTTTAGGGTTAGGGTTCGTGTTAGGGTTAGAGTAAGGGTTAGGGTTTCATTTAGGTTTAGTGCTAGGGTTATGATTAGGTTTAGTTTTAGGATTAGTGTTAAGATCAGGGTTAGTGTAAGTGTTAGGTTTACGGTTAGGTTTCCAGTTAGAGTTAGTGATAGGGTTAGAGTTAGGGTGAGTGGAAGGTTTAGGTTTAGTTTTAGAGTTAGGACTAGGTTTAGTGTTTGTGTTAGGGTTAGCATTAGGGTTAGGTTTAAAGTTTGGGTTAGGGTTAGGATTGGGTTTTGGGTAAGTGTTATGATGAGGATTAGGGTTAGTGTTAGGTTAGTTTTAGGCTTTGTGTTATGGTTAGAATTAATATTAGGGTTAGGTTTAGGGTAAGTTTTAGGGTTAGAGTAAGTGTTAGTGTTAGGGTTAAGGTTAGTGTCACAGTAAGTGTTGAAATTAAGTTTAGGGTTAGTATAAGGGTTTGGGTTATGGTTAGGTTTAGGGTTAGTGTTAGGGTTAGTGTTAGTGTTTTAGGGTTTGGGTTAGGGTTAGGGATTGGGTTAGATTAGTGTTAGGGTTAGTGTAAGGTTTAGGGTTTCGGTTATGTTTAGGGTTAATGTTACGGTCCAGGTTAGGTTTGGGTTTAGGGTTAGGGTTAGGGTTAGTGTTATTTTTAGTGTCAGGTTTAATTTTAGAGGTAGATTTAGGGTTAGGTTTAGGTTTAGTGTTAGGGTTAAAGGTAGGTTTAGGGTTAGTTTAAGGGTTATGGTTAGAATTAGGGTTAGTGTGAGGGTTAGGGTTAGGGTTAGGGATAGTGTTAGAGTTAGGGTTAGGTTTAGGTTTAGGGTTAGTGTTAGGGTTAGTGTAATTGTTAGGGTTAGGGTTACAGTCAGGTTTACGGTTAGAGTTATTGTTAGGGTTAGTGTCAGGGTTAGGTTTTGTGTAAGATTTAGCATTAGGGTTATGTTTAGGGTTAGTTGTAGGGTTAGGGGTAGAGTTTGTGTTAATGTTAGGCTTAGCGTTTGTTTAGGATTATGGTTACTGTTAGGATTTTGGTTACGGTTAAATATAGGGTTTGGGTTAGCTTAGGGTTAGAGTTAGGTTTGTGATTATGATTAGGATGCGGGTTAGTTTTAGAAATAAGTTTGGGTTTATGTTAGGGTTAGGGTTAGGGTTAGGGTTCGTGTTAGGGTTAGATTTTGTGTTAGGATTAGGTTTAGTGTTACGGTTAAGGTTAGGTTTGGGTTTAAAATTAGTTTTCGATTTAGGGTTTGGGTTAGGGTTAGTGTTACGTTAGGGTTAGGGTTAGGGTTGGTTAGGGTTACTGTTGTGCTTAGGGTTAGGGTTTGTGTTAGGGTTAATGTTAGTGTTAAAGTTTGGGTTAGAGTTAGTGTTAGTGTTAGGGTTAGGGTTAGGTTAATTGTTAGGGTTACGGTTAGGTTTAGGGTTATGTTTAGGATTAGTATTAGGGTTAGCATTAGGGTTAGTATTATGGTCATGTTTAGGGCTAGTGTTAGATTTAGGTTTAGGATTAGCGTTATGATTCGTGTTAGAGTTAGGTTTAAAGTTAGCATTATGTTTAGGGTTAGTGTTAGTGTTCAGATTAAGGTTAGTGTTA